>NC_046641.1:12508298-12770798 GCF_900324485.2 Mastacembelus armatus | reverse complement strand
AAATCTGCTGCAGTTTCTAACAAACACAGAGAAGAGGCTCCACACTTCGCTCACGTGAGGTCATCCATTATTAAGCATTACACACCTTAACTGTCACGCTGAACGCACCTTTTTAATTCAGATTGATCAAACGTGGAGTACATACACACTGTGCACCAAACCTGATTATGAAAACACCTACGGTCAAAAACTGAATAATAGTCTCCAGGTAAATCTTTATCTGAATCTATGACAATAATAATATTTTATGATTTCCATAAGGATTTCATTGCAGCCCTGTATTAGCTTTTCCTAACAACTTGCTTCTAGGAATCAATCTCTATTAAACAGAAAACACAGGGCTGGTGGATTATCTTACACTCCGCTGCCTGAAACCTTACCCCACACCGCCTTTAAAAAAAAAGAGAAGTAAATGGTGCAATGGCCAGCATGTTTTCTAATAGTCTCTCTCCCTCTCTCTCCTTTAGCAAACACAGGTGTGTATTTGTGTTTGTGTGCCTCTGTGCCATACAAAAAGACAGAGGGAGGAGCACGAGCAGAGCAAGACAAAGAGACAGTAACAGACGGAGATGGGTTCTGTATCAAAGCTGAGATGAATAAGGGATCTCATTCAAACCAATTTTGTGCTATAAGGTAATTCTGCTGCCACAGACGTCCTGCACTCTGTGGATAATGGACCACATCCAGGTATATCTGAGCAGACGGGTGGCACATACCCAGATGGACCAGGAGAGCGTGAGAACACGTAGCATAGAGACACCGTATGGTCTAACCCACACAGAGTATAAATAACCCTAAACTAATGGAAAATGGCATAAACATCTATCTTTCCTTTGAGTAGAACAGCTATATCTGAAAGTCACCTACGCATCAATGAAGTTTCTTTCCTTATTTATTGTTTATTCATCCAGACTAATGCTGATTTTCATGAGGTGCTATCTGTGAATAAGAAGAGCCATTACACTGACAAACTGTGCTGCTGGTCCATGTTCAGACTCCATCAGATTGTGTGCATTTGTGGCGAGCAGTTAAAACTGCGAACTGAGTCTAAGGTGACGGCGTATCAGCACACGAGGCACGTTTAATCATGGGAAGGGTCTGGTCTCGACTGATAAGACCAAACAGGACCACGAGGAAAACAAAACAGACCAAAAATCTCTACAGTCCTCCTTTCACCAGAACTGGAGTGTGATTTTTATCTTTCTTTGTTTGGCAGAAATAAAGTCTTTTAACTTATGAGGCAATAAGCAGTGAAACCAAAACACTCCAAACAACAAACTCCATTAACTGTCAACAAAAGCAGGTTTAAAAAAAAACAACAAAAAAAAAAAAACTGAGTGAACTGAGAGGAAATAAGACTCTCTGCTTTTAGTGGCACGAACCAGCAGCAGGCGTAGAGTTTAGGTTATGACGGCAAGCTCCCAGGGTTGATGCTTACTGTAAATGTGTAAATGTTAAGTGAGGTGATAAATATAATGAGAAAACCTTCCCTGAACAAACAGAAGGAAACAACCACCTCCACAGTCGGGAAGATAAAGACCACACTGCTGAAGGAAAAACCAATGTACAATGAAGTGACACACAGATCATTTTGCTAATATGTCAGACTGATTCAGCTTTCATTAAAAATGAACTCCAACACCGTGGATGTATGTTTGAAACTGAATTGGTTCATCTATAAATACTTCATGAAACCGCTGGGAATACTGGAATATGTTATTCTAATTCTGGGTTTAAGTGAAGAATTTTAGTTTTCAGCCAGTTGCACCAGCTGTTTAGTTTAAGTTTAAACTTAATATATTGAAATATAGGAAATATATTGTCTATGGGTGGAAATTTCGACAGTTATATAAACAGGCTACAGGTCTTCAGCCTTTTATATGAGATGACTCATATTATAATATAATATATATAATATTAAGATTAAGCCTAAATAAGCAGGTTCAGACATGGATTCATTAGCTTCTGCAACTCATAATCAGTTTTCTTTAAGAACCGGTGAAAACCAAGATTAGAAGTTAATAAATCATTAATTTTCTTCCTCCTAATCGATGTTAGTGCAGATTGAAGGTTGGACATTTTACAACAAAAGAAGCTTGTAGGTTTTCTGGGGAGCTCTAAGAAGAAGCCACATTCAAGGCTTGAACATCTGACAAAATGACAGTGAAGCTTCATGTGGTTTATGCTGAGCTCTGATTTTGTCTGTTAAACCTCAAATGATGATGTGACATGTAGTGTTGAACCAACTGAACAATCCACCAGAAGAGCTGCTCCCATATTTGCTTCCACTCAACACCATATAACTCATTAAAAGCATGAGACACACACACACACACACACACACACACACACACACACACACACACACACACACACAAACATGACGTGTTTAAATGAAACCACCAAATGGCTTGGCAGAAGGCTGATAGTTTGCTCTGCCATAAACACCATAAACACTGAATATGGACAATCTGTTTCTTTCATGCTGCTTCTCCACCCGAATAATTACTGAGCTGCGGCACAGACACACAACCAGGGAGCAGTGAACAATAAGAAATATGGATTTTTACAGAAAACCCAGTAAATTGTATTTTAATGACTACTATTACCATCCTATTATTTCACATACGCCCGTTTTCTAATCTTTTTCAGGAGGTTGTGATGCAGATGTGAATCCAAGCCACATCTGCCTCAGGTGTCACCAACAGGAAAAAAACAGAACATTCAGTACAAAGTCATGTGTCAGGCAGGTTTTGTCAGGGATCACCTGACTCATCTCGCCGTGCACAGGGTCAGCTGTACACTTTTATACAAACCAACGTGTTTGTTTTTCCGCCTCGATAACTGCTGAGCTGAAAACACCCACCTCCTTCTTGACGGTGCGCAGCAGCCTCTGACGGGTCTCTGCTTCTGAAACACAGCACAGACAGTCCCGCACAGGGCGTTTATGACCCAACCTCACAACCACTTCTATTCCAGCGGCTGTCAAAAGACCACACACGGGATTTACACGTATTCATCTTCATATTTTCTGCTCTCACCTGCCATGATTGTTGCCATGGATCTCGTCTCCGATCTGCAAGCTGCACCCCTCCCATCCGCCGAGTGCTGCTTGTGAGCACCGAAGAGGTTCACGACTCCACCTCCCACTTCACGCACGCCTCTTAAAGACACATGCGGAGCTTTCATTGGCTGGTCCAACAATAAGCACAATATCCTAATATAAACAGCGACAGCCCTCTAGTACTAACATCTGAGTGTATTCACCATTAATTATAACTGCCTATAAAAAGACTATGTACCAGAAATGCGCTCTTATTCATGGAAATGAAATATGCACTACTACTAAAACAATAATACAATACAATAATAGTGAAATGAAACATGCACATTTATCAAAACATTCAATTTAATTAGGAGAAAATGTATTTTTCAAATGAAAACGAACAGACATTTAATAAAGTGAAGTCTGATTTTTGATGTTCGATTTTTTTCCATTTTTGATTTTGAGACAAACATTTTGTCATCATGCCATCTTGTGGTCGAAATATAGAAAGACTTTGGGAGATATAAAACATTCACATGTAGCAGATGGATCTGTAAATCACAGAAAAGCTTTAAAGGTGAAAATGCGGTGCAGGACATACCTGTATCCTGGCTCTCACACCGGGTGAACTGCTGCACTGCTCTGCATTTTAAACCACATAGGACCTGTTGCTTTGTTTTCACTGCTCCTGTCACTTAATGTGCTCAGGTAAAATCTACCCATGACACATTTCAGGTCAAATTTCTCTGCTGATATTAATAGTGAGGATAAACAAAACACTCTAGATATGTGGTTTGACTTGTAGAAAACAAAGCTATCGCCCTTCCACACATTAGAATATAGTATACGTTGATCCAGCCATTAGCTTTGGTTCAGTTGTATCTTCAATGCCGAATGTATAATTGTACTAAAACATGCAATTCTTTTTGTGACCTGCATGATTCAAATTAATCCTTCAATGCATATAAAGACTACAAAAAAGAGTAACTCATATTGTCCAGAAGATGGCAACTGTGTCATTTGTTCCTGCCCAAGACTGAAAAACAAAACAAGCAAACTGAATCTAATGTTTCAGCTTTTGTTTAAATATGGAAACAGTTTTCACCCTTTTGTGTAGTATGAACATGTTCAGAAAAAAAATAAATAAATAAAAACAACATTTGACCTAGACAAAACTGGTAAGCTTCAGTGCACTGAGTTTTGGGGCCCTAAGTCCAGTTCTGCCTGGAGGACTGAGCTGTCAGGTAAATCAGGTGGTGAAAGAATGGACTGATAACACAAAATGACAGACTGAAAGGAGCAAAGGTGCCTCCATATCACACATCACACATCAAGGTATGTTCCCTACTCCTGGTCCTAAACCAGAGTCCTAATCACAAGTTCAGACATCAAACAACCATTACCAGATTATTCAGACATTCAGGTGTGATTAGAAGTTTTTATTTTTTTATATTTAATTACAAATCAGTAGTTAATGTTTTTTCCCCCTAAACGTAAGATCTCTCTTCCTTCATTGTGATGCTGCTGCCTGGGTCCTTCTTTTTCCTGTATTTTCCTCACAAACATAATCTTAAGCCCAGGATTTCCCTCGCTGATATGACTCACACCTTGCAGTGGCTTCAGGTAATATATGGTAATAGCATGTCTTGTTAAAGAGCACACCAGGACTTCTGCCTGGATAAACAGCCCACCACAGCTGCTAACCACCTTACCTCTGCTTGCTTTGTTACCTGCCTTAACATACCAGTCCTGTGCACACAAACAGCTGTATTTATTTTGCAGGCGAGAGACAAAGCAACACTGCACAAAAATATGACTATATGTGGTGATGCTTTCTCACATATCAGCAGGGAATACAAGATAAAATCCCAGATCAGGAAAAATAAATCTATGACTATTCTACTGAATCACAGTGTGATGCAAATGATTAATAACTGATGAATAACAAAAGCTCCATGAAAGAGGCGAGTTTTTTTCTTTTATATTTAAAAATTAAATGCAGGGGAACTATTGAATATTATCTAAATGAAAACAAACTGAAGCTATTTCAGAACTAACTACAATTTTAGAGATAACAAAGCTGTGTCTATGTGCATTGACCTGTCAGCAGAGTTACTGGACAGGGCACATGTCCATGTGTGATTAGAGTCGACGTGCACTAACAGGCACCAGGGCATGCAATGGAGGCTCCTGTCAGTCTGATGTTCTTCTGCTCATGTGTGCCAATGCAGATTGACAGGGCGGTATATAAAATTAAAGGCCAAAACTACATCATTTGTATTTATGCTTTTGGCCCTCAGGGGCCAAAACCACAGCTGTTTCACTCCAGCTGGTCTATCTGTCTAGTTTAGCTTCAGGTGACATAGCCACTGCCACTTTGTCTTTTAAATGACACTTTCATGATGCAGTCTGGTGTCTCTTGTTGTATCTGTGTCATATCCATTTCCCAAAGTGACTTCATTTGATGCGTGCTCTCCGTTTGGAGACTGATACTCCCTGAATATCCAGTTAGCAGCCTTTTCTAGCCGCCCTGTGCTAAAAGCAGTGAATTTGATTACAAAGTCGTTTTCTAGGTTTTCCTAATGAGTTCAGTTAAGCTGCTGTGATTCTATTCTGCTGTCTTCACCAAACTGTATTAACATAGACTCAGGAAGTCAAGATGGCTCAGAGCTATTTATAGCGTTTCTGCCAGACTTTTGAACATCCAAATAAACTGCTGCTCAGGAAAAGGTCATGACTTTTTCTCCTATTTTAATCCATCAGCTTCATGCATTCAATCTCTTTAGCCGATTAGTTTTATATTGTGCCTGTATTTCATACCATGATTTTGTATTTTATTGTGAAGCACTTTCTGGTAGATGATTCATATGAATAACAGACAGATGAATAATAGACTTTACATCACTTTGCATATTTGTTGTCACTGTAAAATACACGTGCTTCATTTACTCTGTTACATTTAGCAGAGTTGCAGTTCAGAAGCAGGTTTAACAGCATCAGTGTTGGTGGACTCATTATCATAACGGTGTTTTCCCTCTGTGATTCAGATTTTACACTGGGTGAAAGTAAAAATTTTAATATTTGTCAGAGTTTTTCAAATCTCACTGGTGATGGAGACAAGACTTTAAAATCCTCCCAAATGTTTCTTATCAATAGAGCCGATCGTGTATTTTGGCCTTACAGTTGTGGGACTGTGACTGATTCAAACTATGTTATGTGAAATTGCATACTGGTAAAATAAATATCGATATTCTAACAGATGCTGTAGTTGTGTGAATAATGAGCTCTACACATCACAAGTGTTATTCCAGAATGAACAGCAGGCAATAATCTCAATAGACATTGTAACAAATGTGTTTGTTTTAGAGGGAACGTTGTTGCAGAATAAAATATTTTTCGCCATAAGCTCCTCACATTTGGGGGTTAGTGACTGCTAAGAGAACAGTCACTGTTTTTCATATATTATAATGAAAATATCTCTGAATATCCCAGCAACAAAGCTGATATCAGAAAAAACAAAGCACTGTAATTTTCTGCACCTTCGCTTCCTTGTTATAAAATAATGATGAGGGAGAACAACAGAGATAAATCTTGGCTCCCAGTGACGACAGCATTTATTACGTTGGGCAGGCAATCAACATGGTGCTGTACCAAAGCTCTTAATGTTTATGGGTGATGTAGGAAAAAAAAAGCAGGTGATAAACTCATTGTATCTGAAGTGAAACATTTCATCTCAAAATGCCAAGAAAGTGTAAAGCTGCTATAAACGGATCCATGTCATTGATTATCTGCAGCACCATTGATTTAGAGGGTCTAAATCAGCTTAAGGCTTTTAGCTGAAAGAGAGTTAAAAGCTGCTGCTGGTAAAAGCCAAACAACTTTTATGGATCCGTGTGCACTAACAGGTATCCCAAAGTGTCAGCTGCAGCCCCCACAACTCCTCCCACTCGGCCCTGTCACCGTTTTAGGAGAAACATCCTCCTCTCTGTGGAGCTGCTCCTCTGACTGACTTTTCACAGTCCGATGCCCCGACAGGACTCAGCAGCCATGGCCGGCAGTCTGACCCGTCACAGCTCCCCAAACCAGGGCTACAGCTCCAACAACGTTGTCCCGGTGCCGGTCATTACGCAGACGGACTCCAGGGACAAATGGAGCAAAAAGATGGATTTTCTCTTGTCTGTCATTGGCTTTGCTGTGGACCTGGGAAATGTTTGGAGATTTCCGTATATATGTTATCAAAACGGTGGCGGTAAGTGGTTTAGAGACTTTTCTTATAATTGTGACCTCGTGGGTGGAGACATTTGGAAAAAAACTTTTTTTTTTTTTTTAAAGTCGATAAAATCTCAGGGGGATCGTTTAAAATAATTTAGAAAACAGACTGAAACTACGGATCGGACAACAGAAACTGTCCATGGTGCTGAAGACGCTTTAAAATCACCTCTAAGAAAAGTTAGTAGACTTTTCCTACAGTGTTTATTTTTTAATAATAACAAACAAAGACACAAAATACTACGAAGACCAACGAATCTTTCGTTCCTCCTCTTTGGCAGAAGTTTTTCTATTTCTAGTGAATATGTTCATTTTGAAAAGGGGTTGGTTATTTTGTTGGGAACAGCCTGTGATCCATTCAGTATTTTTACAACACGTTTATTTCTATTTCCAACATTAAAGTGCGGCACATAAAAAACAACATTTAAAAGAAACTAAGGACAAATAAAAACATTAAAAACCAGAACTGATACATGATTATATTTCATTTCATAAAATTGAATGTAGGAATAAAGTGTTTTAGAAATGAGCCAGTCTCTTTTTATACATTTTTTGACTTCTCTGAATGGTATGTTGGATTGGTTTGATCATTTTTGATAATCTAGTCCTCAAGTTAAATATAATGTAATGTACAAATATAAACATGAGGCCAGAAAAGTCTCATTTTGATTTTTCATTGAAAATTCATAAATATTTTTACGTTATTCTTTTCATATTTTAACAAAGAATTGCTAAGTCCTTCCTTTTGTATGGATAGTATCAGTTTATAATTGTGTACATGACAGTAGTGAGTCATGATGACAATAAAAGATCTCTACAGAACATGTAACCTCGGTCATGTCTGTGCAGGTGCTTTCCTTATTCCCTACATTTTGATGGCCATCTTTGGTGGCGTGCCGCTCTTTTACATGGAGCTGGCACTGGGACAGTTCCACAGAACTGGAGCCATATCCATATGGAAACACATCTGTCCCATTTTCAAAGGTAAGGCTTCACCCTGAGCTGCTCAGACATTCAAATGTAGACATCCTGTTACCTGTTGCAAATCTGTAAGTTAAAAGAAATGAAATACTAGGTTACTAATTTTAATCTTCCATCCCTGTCTTTTCCAGATGCAAACTAAAAACAAACAGTGAATCATTACACTGATATTTCACAGGTGACCTCTTCTTTTCACATCTTTCTGTTTCATTTCAGGTATAGGATACGCCATTTGTATCATCGCTCTGTATGTGTCCTTCTACTACAACACTATCATTGCCTGGGCCCTCTTCTACTTCTACTCCTCCTTCTCCAGCATCTTGCCCTGGACGAACTGTGACAATGTGTGGAATACCCCCGACTGCACCAACTATTTTGGCATGGACAACGTCACCTGGACCAATTCCTCCAGGTCTCCAGCAGAGGAATTTTACACGTAAGTGCATGTAAGTGTGAGTAACAGAAACCACATATATAAATAGCTTTACAGTAACACTCTGTACAAATAGTGTCAGTTTGTGTTTTTTCTGCCAAAGACGTGCTGATTTCTGTTTTTTATCCCCACAGGAGGAATGTTCTCGAGATCCACAAGTCATCAGGACTGAGAAACGTTGGGGGTGTTCGTTGGCAGTTGATGCTCTGCCTTTTTCTCATTTTCACTATAGTATATTTCAGCCTCTGGAAAGGCGTAAAGACTTCAGGAAAGGTGTGTTACTGCTGCTGTTTTACTACCATAACAACACAGAAAATTATTGTGTGTCAACTTTATTCACACGTCAGTGACATCTTCCTGATTTATCTGCTTCTTCCACATCAGGTAGTGTGGGTGACGGCCACCTTACCCTACATTGTGCTTTTCATCCTGCTAATCCGAGGTGCCACTCTGCCCGGAGCCTGGAGAGGTGTGGTGTTCTACCTAAAGCCCCAGTGGGAGAAGCTGCTGGAGACCAGTGTGAGTTGTACAAAGTTGGTCGGTCAAATAAGGACTGACAAGACCCTAACAAGAAAGGCATAATCACTCCTCCTTTAACAGTCTTATTTTATACAAGTCAAATGATCTTGGTTGATGCTTTTTTTTTTTATCTGTGTCAGAGCAGCTCACCTTTGCATTTTAATTCTATCTTATTTTTTCCTATATCCATTTTAAAAGACATTTTGGAAATTTGTTGTTTTGTTTTTTTTTTAGCAAATTAATAATCAATATCAAATTAGTTAGGGTTAATATTCTTAACAGATTTTTTCCACAATTTCTCTCAGAGGCTTCTCCAAGAAATAAACACTTATAGTTAATGTAGAATAAAAATTGAATTGAATGCTTCTTTTATTTGCATGTGACATCTCAACATACCTTTTACTCTGGGAAGAAAACAGGATTTTACTAAAATATGGATGAATTTCTCCTCAGTCCCACTAAGATGTAGGAGCTATCCTGATTTAACTTGCTAGACTGATGTAAGGACAAAGCATAACTGGATTTCACAGTACAAGAGGCAGAGGTTAGATACTGCATATACCTTCATTCATTTCTATCCACCAGGCACGTCTGCCTATATTTCTCTACAATCTATAAAACAACCTCATCTTCCACTTAGTCGGAAGATCTGCTGCGGTTATTTGCTAAACATGTGTGAGGGCTTTGGTTTGAAGGGAATATGGATGAGATGAAATGAGATGCATAAATAAGCCACAGAGCAGGATAATAACATGCATAATTGGTTTAGATTTTCTGCCCATTAACAAAGGCCTCCCTTTCTGTCTCCATTGCCGATATCCCACACTGCCCTCTTCTTTTTAATGCTGAATGCATCCTTCTCTTCAGATCTCCCTGCGTACAGCTGTGCGGTACTTAGATTTCTATAGAACACCTCTCTGCTTGGTAGATTATAATAGGGACTGAAAGCACATATGAGTGAAATAAGGAAACGATTATTTCAGTTTGCTCACTGAAAGGAAAGACAGAAATTGGTACTAATCTGTGTAAGAAATGTATTTTTATGCTGCTATAACCTATGCGATAAGTCGGAGTCAGTTGGAGTCCCAGGTGTAAAGACTGTTTCTCTTTTGTTTCTAGGTGTGGGTGGATGCTGCTGCCCAGATCTTCTTCTCTCTGGGGCCGGGGTTCGGGGTCCTCCTGGCTCTATCCAGCTACAACCCTTTCACAAATAACTGCTATCGGTGAGAACTGGGCTGTTCATGAATCCATGACACATTGGGTTATGGAAGTCCGTGTTTGTGGTTAGAACATGAGCTGACAGTTAAAAATAAAGGTTGAAACCTTTCTGTACTCTGCACACTAGGTTAAGAACAACACACTCTTCCTTTTAAATTTAAAGCTGAAATTTAATGGGTTTAAACTGTGGAAAATCAAGGGCTTTATTGTTAATGTGAACTGTTGTGATATAAAGGAAGGAGTGGTACACAGAACAAATTGAACAGTACATTTCCAGTTTAATATGTGAGGCATGTGGTAAAACAGTAGCAAACGAAGGAACGTGGCCCTTCAAAAGCATTTAAAAAATATAACCTGTCAGTGAATTTTAATAAAATAAGATTTACAAGATTTTAATATTTGGCAGCTAAATATGTCTGATCATCTCTGATTACAAAAGAAGCGACGACCATTAAGCTGCATGTCCCTGAACGGTTTAATTTCTTCCTCAACAGTGACGCAATTGTGACAAGTTTGGTGAACTGTCTGACCAGCTTCGTGTCTGGGTTTGTAATCTTCACGGTACTGGGCTACATGGCAGAGATGAGGAAGGTGGAGGTTGAGGATGTGGCCAAGGATAAAGGTCAGTGAAAGATAAAGATTATGAAAAGGAAAAAAAACTCAGTGATAAAATATTCATCATAGTCATGCTTTCCAGGACCAAGTTTGCTCTTCATCACATACCCAGAGGCCATTGCAAACATGATGGGCTCAACCTTTTTCGCGATCATGTTTTTTGTGATGATGATAACGCTGGGACTGGACAGCACGGTATGAACTGTGAAATCTGAAAGCTTTAAGTACACGATGGCCACAAGTATTTCATAGCATTAAAAACTATTAAATCTGCCATAACTAAATATGATCCTCAACAGCAGGAAAAGTAGGTTTTTATTTATTGCATTTCCGCTTCATGTACGCTCATTTCTACATTATCTTCAACTGTGCAAATATGGGCCTAGAGACAGTGGTGCTGTGATGTTAATTTTACTGAATCATACATTTTCCCCTGCTGTAAAGTTTCCAAAACAATTCAATTGTCTATGCAGATGAAAATATGTTTAGCCTGAAATATAATTCTTATAAATTTGCCTTTGGGGATTAAAGGTAAAGTTCATCTTATCTTATCTTATCTTATCAATAATATATTTAAAATGTTCTAATGATAACCTGTGTGTTTCAGTTTGGTGGGCTGGAGGCGATCATCACTGCTGTGTTGGATGAATACCCAGATCATTTCTCTCACAGACGGGAGCTTTTTGTTCTGGGCTTGGTAGTCGTTTGCTTTTTGGGCTCTCTAAGCACCCTTACAAATGTAAGTTTCTCCACAATTTGAGTACAGCTTTATAAGTACAAAACCGAATCTCTTGTCAGTTTAAACAATTATCTATGAGCAGGTTTACTGTGAGGTTTAGGTAGAGAGCGGTGATTGGTGATGGTATTACTCTGTGAAATGTGATCGACAGGGTGGTGCCTATGTGGTGAAGCTGCTGGAGGAATTTGGAGTTGGATGCTCCATTATTGCTGTGGGTTTCCTTGAGGCCATTGCAGTTTCCTGGTTCTATGGTAAAAAAAAAAAGAGATTTTTATTGATTTTGTGGCATTCAGTTTTTTTAATGCATAATGTAAATAGATTATCTGCAGAATCAAATACGTTGTTAGTACGTTAAAAAAAATGAAGTGACTTTGTCTCATGGTACTCATGTTGCTTTTGCTGCTTTCAGGCATCAAAAGATTTAGCAGTGATGTCCAGGCCATGCTGGGCAAAGCTCCAGGTTTATTCTGGAAGGTGTGCTGGGTTGCCATCAGTCCAGCATTTCTGGCAGTAAGCGATGAAATATTCTTACCTACATGTACAGTAAACAAGTGGGTTTACTCACACAAAAGCCATAAGATTGTCTTTTTTTTTTTCAGTTTTACACATTGGGAATATTTTGTCATGCAGTCCTTTACAAAAGATCAAATAAGCTTCCCCATTTAAAGTCCTCCATAGATCAATGGGGACCAGTAGACCAAGACATGAGTGAAAGCTCAGGGTAAGATCAAAAGACAACTGAACCAGGGGCCTTTGAAGGCTACTGAGATCTAACAGCTGACTCTGCCCCCAACATGTATATTAAACCCTCCTCTACATAAAATATAATCCTCAAAACTTTTTCAGTAGGATGTATATTGGAAAACAATTGTGCAAATGTCAAGTTTTCTCCTCCACATATATAGTCCAATATCTTTGCCTATTATTCACATCCATCTCTCTGGTTGTCTTCTTGAATTTTTACACTTATAACTCATAACCTCATTTACACTGTCCATATATGTTATAATGTATGGAAGGTTTGCTTAGTATTGAAATTTAAAATTTATATTAACATATATGGAAATGTTATGTATCCCAACTCCCCTCAGTATATCATAGTGAGCTCGCTGCTGAAAGCACCACCCCTCACGTTGTTTGACTATAAGTACCCGGACTGGAGCATCACAGTGGGATACATTATTGGCTTCTCATCCTTCATGTGGATCCCTATCTACATGGTGTACAAGCTGGTGTGGACCCCTGGTTCTCTCAAACAGGTCAGCGGGTAAAGAGAGGGTGCGCATAGAGTGCAAAATGATGCAAATGAATGAATTTGCATTTGCTTTTGAATTAAGCGCTGCAATGCCTCCATGATTGTCATGTTTTCCACAGAGGCTGGCGGTGTGTCTGAGGCCAGAGCGGACCATACCAGACATCCACGCTGACAGCCTCAACATGGCTACTGTGCCACAGGAAACAAAACATCTCAATGTATGAAAAACACACTTGTACTGTCCCTTTTAATCAGTTTAAATTTATTTATGAGCTAACCTGAACATTATTTGATATCATGACTGTTACCTGCTTATGATGTCAAACGTGCCAATTTTTACTACACATTTACACTCTCTAAAATGATAAATGCTGCTAAATTTGTAATTCTAAGAAGAACTGAAATATCAATAGTTATGTGCCATGTGTGAGTCAGATCTACCCTCAACATCGGGATAGTTTGGAGTGATGCATTGTGGAGTAAGCCGTGACCTTGTCTTCTCTTATCGGCTGTATTTGTAAAACATGAAAAATACGAGCCTGTTTTTCTATGTGAAACATTCAGCATGTCATTTTTATTGCATGGGGCCGTTTTCTCTTAAGTTGTATATTTTCTGTATTTTGCAAAAGATTTATAAAATCAGGTGGTTAATAACAGAAGCAGTGCGCTGTATGTATTTTTATATGATTAGTTAAACCATGTGTGCAACATGTCAGCTGATGCTGTTCATGCCAAATTTGTGACAGTTTTAACAGATACTGTACATGGTTTGTGTCAGACACTTGTTTTTTGGAAAAGTGTCTCTGAGCTCGCAAAAAGAGAGAGAGAGAGAGAGACTAAGCCTGGACAGTAATGCGTGACAGTAATTTACAGTCACTTCTTTATTTATGTCAATGCTGTACTTTAGATTCATACAGTAGATCTGTAATACAGTGTTGTATAGGATTACATGCCAGCTACAGTAGTGGGTATATCTGCTAAAAGGCTTTGTTTTTCCCTACAATTGTTTTTGAAGAGTTAAATGAGGCAATCAAGCTTAAACCACATTTAAAATAATTTTGTAATTATAATTATATACTAATTTTTTAACAAAGTAGGTGCTTTGTACTTTCATGAAATACTGTAAGAAGCAGCTTTAACTGTATGTGTATTCAAAATTAACTCATCGGTTTTCATTTGGCTTCGTTTGACTTCAGATCATGTGTTTTGCCTTAATCTGCGTAATTATTACACTGCATGTACAAAAACTGTAAATGTTGCATTAACATGTATTGATATTGTGTCTCTCCAATGTTTTCAAACTGATGACTGTTCACTTGTTTGCAGATACACGGTATAACATACCTTAGTATGGTGTTAATTTATCTAAAAGTGCTTTATACTTTATTTGAACTCAGAAAATAATGTGATGAGCAAAGTGATGATTGTTATGTGATTTCAGTCCTATAGTAAAATATGTTTAAATTAAATATAGTATAAATTGCATACTTCATCTTTGTGTGTCTTTTCATGAATATAAATTAATAGATCATAATATAGTATTTTAGGAAGTTGAATGCAACTACTGTATCAGTATTAGAAAAGGTTCTCTATTCTTTTCTAAAATGTAAATGTGTAGGAGACCACATGAGAGATTTGTTTGTATAAATCTCCATACGGTGGCTGTCATGTCTTTGTAAGGGCCTTTGGCTGTTGCTGCTCACCCCTATTAGATATTCTAATTAACAGGCTAATTTGCAATATCCAGAATCCATCAACATACAAGGGAATAGAGCAGCCTGCACACTCAAATACTCCACAAACACACAAACACACAAACACACAAACACACAAACACACACACACACACACACACACACACACACACGTGTACTTTTATCTTTGTGAGGACACTCATTGACATAATGCATGTCCTAGACCCTTATCCAAACCTTCACCATCACACCTCAATGCCTAACCGCAAACCCTGAACTAAACCTAATTCTAACCTTAACACTAAAACCAAGTTGTAAGCCTCAAACTGGGGGGCTGAAAAAGTGAGGGCTGGCCAAAATGCCCTCGCTCTAACAGAACTGTGCTTCAAATGGTTCTCACGAACGTGGAAATTTCATTAAGTTTGAAAGTTGCTAAGTCTCAGAAACAAACACAAGTGTGATGAATCATCTCAGGTTTAATGACGTGCCCACGTCTTTTCTCTGCAGAATTCAGGTTTATAGCTTGACAAGAAGGGGTGGACTCATGTTGGAAAAGACCATACATGTTTGTTCAGGTGTCCTCTATCCTCAGGCCTTTAACAGCACTAAAACTAATTGTTGGCAGTTATTTACAGGCCTCTAAAACACTAAAACATTAAAAACATGCATTCTTTAAGTGACCCTTTGACCACCTGTTCCATGCTGTGCAAAACCCCCACAACACACACACACTTTGTGGATGACAAGTATGAACATACATGAGAGTAGTGGTTTGGAACGTCGGAGTGAAGAAGTGAACAGGCAAACATAAAAGAGACTCTGCTAAATAGATGGTTTCTGACATGAACAGCTTGACAAAAAAAAATACAGAAAAATACAGTAGCCTATACTAATCTTAAGTACTTTAAGTACAGAGGTACCATGGGAAGTATGTGATTTAAAATATGTCATGTACGTACTATGAAAACTTCAGATGTCCTATGAAAACAGCATGTCTAAGTTCATGCTCTAATGAAATGTTTTCCAGTTGTGATCATTTATCCAGGAAGCCTTAATTCAAGCCACCGTGAGTGACATTCCCTCACACTCATTAAGCATCACTGGCATTTAATTAGACCCTTTACTGTAATTGTTTTTAATGGTGTGCACACTGAAGTTCTATGGATGATAAAGGTAAAGGGCATATACATCAGTCATAGAGTAATCACATAAGGAAATAACCCCAAGGAGCATGACCTTTATATCTATTCTTCATTGCTCTTTGACATTTCAAAACTGGGTTATTTAATGAAGGCCACAAACTTGTTTGATGGTTACCAGTAAGAAAAAAATGAGATTATACTCTATGTATTTCCATAGTAAAACTACCTGGACAGACCTGAAGCTTTCACTGACCTCAGCAGGGCTATGAACAGTCATATCAGGTAGCTAGAGCTGAGATGGCTGGTTAATCGATTAGTTAATTAGGAGAGAGTTAAACAGCAACAACTGTGACTTTTCAATTGTCTGTATGTTGTTTCTTAATTAAAAATGTTTTCGTGCTAATTTTTGGACAAAGAGACATGATGTTTAGTTTATCAGAGTAAATCACTGGAGTGGTAGAACAAATACTGAGATCCTTCACTTAAGCAAAAATATGAATACCACAGTATAATAATACTCTGTTACAGGTAAAAACCTGGACTCAAAAATATACTTATAAGTAAAAGTATTTCAATTCAATATCCCATCTCACATTAATGTATTTTCTATTATTTCTATTATTGGATCATATTTACTGATACATTATTGTGTTTAAAGTTGCGGCTGGTGAAGTGGAGCTGATGTTAAGTGACATACATCTTTATAATTTTAGTCACTTCACAAACAGGATGGGTAACGTGATCGTTATACTGAGGATCAACGAAGTCTCAGGATTGTTATTTTGTTTTATATATCTGATTCCAAAAAGAGCAACTAAATTTATAAAAGTACAACAGTTATCTTCTAAAATGTAGTGAGACCAAAATATCAAATATATAGAGGCAGAAAATTGAAAATACTCAAGTAAATACCTCGACATTGTACTTATGTGCTGCACTTGAGTAGATGTAGTCTACTTAGTCACTTTCCACCACTGGATCATTGATCCTTAAACAGCCCATAAAATAATGAATCAATAATATAAGAAGTTTCTAACCTTCTGTGAACCAACTGGTCCATTTATCAGTGGATCCACAGCCACATGGTCTCCACTAACCCAGCGTCTTTAGGACCCAGATCCTCCAGCGGAAGAAGCAGAAGAAACAGCTCAGTCACCACCATCATCATCATCATCCTCCACCGCTATGATGCTGCATCTCATCTCACAGGCTGTAATCATGTGCTTTACTGCGGTAGTTCACGGACAGCTCGAAGACTCCACGTGGACGGAAAGAGCTTATGTGGTTTTACAGAAGCAGAACTTAGGTAAGACCTGATGTTGGAGTGTGGAGGCGCATGTCGGGCCTGTGATGCTGACATACAGGTGATCCTAGTCGGGCCTTTGTCTTTAGAGAAATGCCTACTTGTTAGTGAAACGGGAGGATTAAAAAAGCGATAAGTGGAGTTAATCCATCGGGGTAGGCGGCCTTGTTGTCTGTTGTTACTGGCTGTGATCGGCTTGTGTTTTGGTCCTGGCAGTCACACTGGGGAGTGTCCTGGCTGTCCTGCTGCTGCTGATGATCATCATGGCTGTCTGTGTCTACAAACCGCTGCCTCGACGGTGAAACTGAAGACAAAGACTCAGAGACATAAACCTGGTCTGACGTGCCCCCTATGACCCCCCCAGCCCAGGTATCACATTCACCTCATAACCGGACCAGACTGAGGGAAAGCTTTGTCACTTACCTGCCAACAAGCATCACTGAGGATAGTAACAAATGAACTGGGTGGGTTTATTTTGTCACGAAATCTAGATGTGTAAGATTATTTTGTAGATCTGTGATTGGATGTCTCGCATGTAGGGTGGACTGTCCTAATGTGGGACACTTAATGCCTGTAGGGGCTGCTAAAACAAATGACAGTCTATGAAACCAGCTAGGGTTAGGGCACGCCCTGGTGTCATGTGACATGTCATGTGGAGATCACCCAAAGGTCAGTGACATAGCATTTAGACAAATTCCATGTTAAGGGTATAAATATTTTAAGTATAAAACAGTTCTGCTAATTTTGATCAGAATTGATGTGTTTATGTTTGTTCATTAAAAATGATACAGTTCAATCAAATGTTCCACTGTCACACTTTATGATAGGTGCTTCGGTAAACCCTGGGAAAACATGGATTCAGTGAAAGTACAAAAAAAAGGCTGGCTTAGAAATGTTTTCAGGGATTTCTGAGACAAAATCCCAACCTGAGCATGTACGCAAACCAGAGGTTCTGTCAGGCACAAGAGGGTTGAACGACAGTGTTGGGAAGAAATGGTTTAAAAAAAATATAGGGACATGATCGAGACCCTGGGGTTGGAAAGTGTCTCAAGTGTCTCATGTCCTGTATGCCGTGGTGATTGCTGAAGTTGGGACACCATGTTTTGATGTCACTGGTGGAGGGAAAGTTGAAATCCATACAACCCAGCTAAGATTAATGAGAGCCTTTTTATGTCATCTCAAGTAGAAACATCCTCTATGCTCCTCAGTGCTCTGCTCCTGCTCTTTTTTTTTTTTTTTTTTTTTACATGACAGCCTCCTGTTAGCAGCTGTTTTATGCAGGCGCATATTTTATGCTTTGCCTCAATATTTCAACTTCGTAATTTGCAGCAGATTCATGAATTTGGTCTGTATGAGAAACATGAAAACATAAGCTGCTCAATGCCTTCCTGATAAAACCTTCAGAGCTGTTATTCATGGTGTTGCACATTAATGACCTGATAAATTTTCAGCTAAAATCAACTAAAGACCCACATATCGTCATGTTGTTTCCTTTAACTTGATTTTATGATAAAGGGTTTGAGCTGTGAACTAGGTTGATTGAAAAATGCACAAATGTACAAACGTAGATTGAGGCAGTTGGACAAAAATTAGAAATATTCGCTTTGAAAATTGGCTCCCACTCTTACAATCTATACAACATTAGCATCCATTCTGTTTTTAGAAAGGATTCTCTCTGTGTGGTCGCTTTGTATCCGGCCACATACAATTGTCCTACGGTGTACTTTGATCACACGTTGAATCAGCTGCACGATGAGCATAAAATGTGCAGATGCATCGCATACAGCTTTTCCTGTTGTGGACGGGTTAAAATGTAAACCTGTTTTTTTTTTTTTTTTTTTCAGATAAGAACATATCTAACTCATTACATGTCTGTTTTGTTATGAACTGTGTAAATAAAGCAAACAAACTGAGGCATATTTAGTCCTCATTGGAATAAAGTGCTTTTATTTTAGAAATATTTTGAAACAGACACTCCTTTTAATTTTACAATATTAAAAAAAAAAAATCTTTGCAGTTTCACGGTACGTTACAAAGATCTGCATTAAATAATCAAAGCTCGCCTTTTTCAAAGTCAGCTGTTCAGCAGGTTGGCAACATGATTATAATTAGTTGCTCAACTGAAGCCCCTGAAAGTCAGACACAGAAACACAGAAAGACCCCTAAACAAATGGTTGGATGTCAGTCAAATCCACTATAGTGGTTAATGCGTGTTACTTAGCGTCACCCTGGTACAACCGAAACCTTTCTGTCTTGTTTTTAAAGTTACAAAATCTTTAAAAAAAAAAAAATGTGTTCAAAACGTTTAGTACGAGTGGCACCGCTTCAAATTGTCACCACTCCTGAGCCTCAGACTGAGCGCTATCACAGCAAAGCAAATCCATTGGCACATGCTGGAGAAACTAACTCTAGGTATGGCAGGCGTGCTCAGTCTTTGAGTCTGTGCTGTCTTCTGCTCAGAGGTCTTAAGAGTTGTTTGTGGCTACAAAAGGCAGACTGCTCTTGGGAGTAATCTCTACAACACTGGCTGTGTCGCTTCTAAGCTGCATAATGGCTTTAAATCCACAGACAGTTTGGTCACTGCTATTGTGACTTTTTTTTTTTTTTTTTTTTAAACTGAGGTGCTAATGCTTGAAGTTCCTCAGTGACAGTTAAGAGAGACATCATTTCTCACCATGAAATCAGAGAAAATGTTCAATTAAAGAAAAACAGGCCAGGAAAGTAAAATGCCTTCCCTTGTTGCAGCAGAGATATTACATTTTCATGCAGCTGGTTTAGTTTCTCTCACAGGAACATGCTTTTGTTTACTCATTTGCAGAGCACATTCACAAAGTACAAGGAACTTTGATTCAATTAGGTCAGTTAAAATTGGTATGGGATATAGTAGTATGATACCATTTTGCACCAAATAAAAATTGATCGGTTTATCTTCCAAAAGTTTTTAAAGTGATCTTTAAAGTAATTTGAATGTGAAGGGGAAAAAAATTGGAACCCTGAGATTTCTGTTATTCAGTGAGCCTGTGGTCCTCAACAAAGTGACAGTGTAGGTGACTTCACAGTGAAAACACTTTAAATCTGTCAGGTCAGGTCACAGCGCTAGTAGCTGTCTGTTGTGCTAGGATGTTTTCACTGTAGCTTTCTAAAATCAGAAGAAACTAAAAAAACAAAAACAAACTCTGGACCTTATGTGACAAATTTGATTGACAACACTAAATGAAGTCACCTTAAGTAGTCGAACATTTTTGTTCACAGAACCTGTTTTGACTCCACTCCAGAAAACAATGTGATCTACACATATGGGTTGCTGCTCTGAATCAGAATTTGAAAATAAATAAATAGAAAGTAAAATTCACATGAAATTATCTCAAAGTCCATGAATCAAGCTTGAAGATGGAGACGAGAAATGTTGAGATACAAAATATATAAAGGAGTATGGTCTTACCAAAAATACATTTTGGAAAGTATCTGATACTGAGAGTCTGATATTGCCTGTGCAAGAATGATCTGTGACAGAAAGAAATCTGCGGTTGCATAGATGACAGTGGTTAGGAAGAAAAATTGAGGTGTGGTAGTTGATTCTGGAAAAGTTATATTATTCTTCCCTCTTTTTATTTCTCAGTGAGCGATAGCTGCAATATCCTCTCCAGCTCCTCTTCCTCCTGCCTCCTCATCCTGTCCTCTTCCTCCTGAGCTCGTGCTGAGAGCTCCATGGCCAGGCGGAGGTCTGAGTCAGGACTTGGGGCAGAGACAGAGCTGGCAGGGCTGGAGGTGTCTCTAAAATCCACTAGCACCCCCTCTGGGACACTCCTAGAATGACATTGACAGGGGAGAATGAGCTCCAGCTCTGTTAACACATACAGGCAGTGAATAGATATGAAGTGTTACCTACATCACTAGTAAGATGCAAAGACTGTTGTTTTTAACCACAGGTAATTATGCAGTTGCAATGCTCGCAACCTTAACCTGTGTTCTTACCTGTCACCCTGGCTATTGGGTATTACATCAGTGAACTCTCCATCAGTGTCATCCCAGGTCCTTTCCTGTAGTGACAAACATAAAAGAGGTCTTACATGACATCATGAACTGCTAAATCAAAGACCATGTGGAAAAGAGATGAAAACAGACAATGTGGTTTGACATTTGGCAGTAAGCTGGGTGATGATTGCTCTGACCTGACCAGGGATTCTGTGAGACTCCAGGAGACTCTGATGGATGGCATACTGCAAAAGCTCCTCATCGTTGTTGGACACTGGTATGTGGCGACTGCCCCCTCGCTGGTGGTAACTGGCAGGCACCTCAAACACTGTGGGGCACACCTGAAAGGGAAGAGGTGCTGGATGGATGAAAACCAAAAGAAAAGGAGATTAGAAGTCAGAGACATGCTCTTACTATTTTAATACAGCGGTTAACTTGGATGCATTGCTACCTGCAGCTTTGTCATCGTCTCCTGGGGATGTTGGCGTGGCTGCTGGTGTTGTGTTCGCTTCCTCTTCAGTACTACATTTATTTACATTGCCAAATGTAATCCTGGCATTCAGCACATGAAACAGGGGAATCTCTACAAGAGAATTACACTTTCAATGAATACACAGCATTTCCCTGTGGGGATTAATAAAGTTTATCTTATCTTATCAGAAGAGGAATTCAAATGTTTTTTTTAAATTGTAGCCTCTGCAAAAACCTCAAGAGCATCACTTACCTATTTTAACAGGAAATCCAGGAGGAAACTTCAGTGTTACAAAGTCTCGCAACCGTGCAAAATGGGAACTGGTCCGGGCCATGAGGTCAATAATAGGGGTAACCTGTTCCACCAGGGACAGGGGATGTTCCTCACTCATCCACAATGTACCTTTAAATCTGTGTGAGACAACATTACGAAAAACACTTTTCAAATGAGCACACATTCCCTTTGGTCATATAGATAACACACAGCTATGAGGAATAAACTGTGAGGTTAGTATAATCTTAAAATGGTGCGTCTTACTTCTGTGTTCGGATGCTCAGTTCAATGGGTCGGCCGATGTCTCTGTTCCCAAGGTCAAAGTTGGGATCAAAATATTCTTCTGGAGTGATGGCAGTGGGATTGGTAGCGGTTGCATACTCAAGAGTAAGGTCCTATAAAGTCATGCAAAATATATGAAATCAGCTGCCAGGTGGGAACAAAATGCATCATTTGTCTGTAATTGCTGAATACATGTTTTCATGTTTTACCCCTTGTGCACTTATGTGCTGCTCCACAGTCCCCAGAAGAGATTCCAGGATGTTCCTCTCACCTTTTAACAAGAACATCGAACTTGAGTACTGTCATTCTGTTTCAGTCAAATAAATAAACATACACAGAAAGACCAAAAATGAATGAGGGCTAGTTGCACTCACTTTTTATCCTTGCTTTTTCTTCATCTGTAAGATGCTCTGTCCTTGTCCTGATTACCACATTTACATTGTTCACAGTAAAAACCTGAGAAAGCAACCAGAATCTAATGTCAGATGCTAAAATTAACAGTCTGCATAGCTTTACTGGCAGTACACTAAGGTATAACAAAATAAATTTCTGTGAACCTTGGCTTCAAAACCATTGACCACTTCAGTTTTGTCAGTTCTCCAGCCCCATATCCCAGACTTGTTCCTGTGAGGAAACAAAGGTAATTTCTTAAAACATCAACAGCGAAAATCCACAATCATCCCCTTCATTTGAGAATAACTTCCTCAACAGAACGAAAACAACAATGAAATACAGGCTATAGATAACAGTACATTTTAAGAAGATGTTCATGTATTTAGATTATTTCGACTAGCAGTGTTGAATCCAACTATTTCGTTTTGTCTCCATATAAAACATGCTTCCTATAGCCTCATTAGGATGTTCTCTCGTTGGGCATGGAGGCAGGACAACGTGTAGTGAGCTGTTTTGACAAGTGTGAAAACCAACGAAAGCAGAAAAGGACAACAGAAAAAGATGCGACTCTTGCCTCTCAAAAGCAATATCCTTGGTGTCCAAATAGGTGTTGACAATTGGTGTAGTCAACCTTTTGGCAACTTCCTGTTCAGGAGGTTGCATTGACTCTAGTGTGACCTCCTCCATTTCTCGGGATATGTTGAAGCGGTCAGTGTCCACAATTTCCTCATCGTGGTTAACCTCCATCAGTTCAGCATAAGAATCTGTGAAAATACAATCAGTAGACTTAAATCATTTTAGAGAAATAGAATAAATCATAGAGAGAAGACAATGAACTTTTATTGTGTAAGACTGTTAAAACACACACCATTTCCTCGGAAGATATAGCTTCTACGTCCTCTGACCCAGGTCATGTTTTCAAAGCCAAGAAGTGTGGCATCCACTCGCAGGCTGGCACCACTTTTCCAAATGCGACAAACATCACTTGGACAAACTCGGGACAGAAGGGGGACTGTAAAGAAATAACGTATGAATGTAACGCAATGAAAAGACATGTATCCATACATGAGAAACAATGTGAATCATCACTAAACCAAAACAAAAGCTAAAAGTAGATTTTCCTGTATTAGCTAGAAAAGATTTTTTATGTATTTGGATATTTAACTATAGAGTGCTGCATTCGAAAACACCAGTAAATGCTTCTTCTTTTGCATATTGAATTGCCTGTCCTAGATGAACATAGTCTACTTCACATTTATGATACACACACTCAAGAACTTACTCCAACTCGTAAATTCCCACTTCATTTCCATGTAGAAGTCTGGAGACTGTAGATGAAAACAGCAAAGCAATTACTCTGGTTGCTGGTAAATGTTTTCCACACACATGTACAGATGGATGACAGCACAACGAGAAAACATAAATAAAGTAAAACCTCTCTAATCTTCGACAGCAGCTCAGGCACTCCTCCCAGAGCTGTGGAGGCTTTGAGGTAGTCTCTGCGTTGAAGCACTAACTGCACCATCTCGGGGTCTCCAGTGCTGACTGCCTCTTGCAACACTAAAAATGGACAAATATAAACAAACCACCAAACCTCTTAAGAAAACAGCATCTAGCCCTCAGGGGTAGTAGACATTCATTCAGAAACCTCAGCAATGACAATAAAAACCAAGGAAAATTAAACTGTTCTAATAAAGCTGGAGCAGTGCGTTTACATTTTTACTAGAGACCCTATTAACAGCAGTTAATTTTGTCTTTTAATGACAAAAGGGACCTAAGCGATCAACCAAACCACAAGTCCTAAAAAAGCATATCTACAAGAGGAGTGAGGGTAACATCGGTGGCATTGAAGCATTCCTCAAGTGATATGGTGACAGTTTTATGACTCACCTGTCCAATTATTGGCATTTTCTTTAGTCACTTCAGCACTGTGTCTCAGAAGGACCCTCACTGACTCTAGATGCCCAAGCGACACAGCCAAGTGCAGAGGTGTCCGACCTCTGGGATCCACAGCCTCGATGTCATTCTAAGAAAATCAAGGATAAACCCCCCATGTTTCCCCCGCACTGTTATTAATGCAATAAAATCTAGGTATTGATTAGACTAACTACTGTAGTACGGACATTACGACCTGTTCTATGAAGAAAAGATCATGTTGTGCTTCAGCAACTATGCTGCTTCATATTAGAGCCTTCGTTTTATGAATCATAGTCTCAGAACTTTTAATTTAGGTAATCACTCATAATGATAGACACTGACTGGAGTAGTCACTACAATAAACACAGCATGGTTGGTTCTTATATGAGTCATGGTGCTTAGTGTGTTTTGATCAGCATTGCTGAGTAGTAACATTTACAGTGAATTGATCATAGTAATTATGTTGTAACAATACACTGCACTGAGATTAGAGATGTCTCTGAAAAAACAAATAAAACCCAGCAATAACCTGTTAGGTTAGTCCGTGGCATGTTTGACAAGAGTGAAACTGAAGATAGTAAAACATCATCGCCATTACAAGCTCGTGACAGAATTTATGACTGTCACTTATACAATAAGCAGCAGATCCGTACATTTATAATTAAAGTAACGTTAGTTAGTTGTTATATTATTAAACCTCAGGTTATTTACTGGATAAAGCAAGTCTTATAAACAATAACAAGCTGCTCTGGAAAAACCTATTTAAAAATAAAACTTCCAAACTTGTTGATCCGTGATCAGATCACTTTTACTTTCATAAACATTTTAAAGTGTTGTCTCTCTGACACCATGTGGCATCTCAACACGACTGGCCTACTTTAACTACATGACACCGGGGATTTAACGCTTCACAGCAGGTTTCTTCTAAGCTAGCAAGCACGAATGTGAGGGTTAGCGACGTATTTAGTTTTGTTTACCAACCGGTGACAACGTTATTTGTTGCTCCAGCCTCCTGTAGTCGTTCTCCCACACGGCGGAGTGCAGGGGAAACTTCACCCGGGTGTCTTCGCTAACATTAGCCGTGGACATCTTCCTCTTAATGGAGCCCTAATGCAACGTTAGCCAGCTTCAAGTAACTACAGCCATGGGGGAAACGGCGATAGCTACATGCTAGTTGTTCCAAGATGTGCCCTAAATATCGTCCATAGACTTAAAATCAACGTCGACAATATTCAAACCGGTGACCAACTTTTCGCCGAGCCTTCCCCTAAATAAAACTTTTGAAACAAGGAAGTGCCAGGAGTAGTACCCAATGACGGGAGGGGTGGCCTACATACAAATACACTCACAGTCGATCTAATTGAGGCAGGTTAATAATCCTGCTTAAAACTGAACTGATTCCATGTGTAACATAATAGTTTATTTAGTCCACACACAACAAATATGAGATTTGTAAACAAAAGTCATCGTCATTAGAAAAAAAAAACAATCAAGTCCAGTTTGGACGCAACCATTCAGCATGTCTAGGCGGGGGTTGCATAACCTTAATCTTAAAACTAGTTCCTGCATAAACTCTACAAACACGGCGATATATTAAATATTTGTCTCTTAACACCAATATGTAACATTATATGAACAAAACGAACAATAGAATATTATATTTATACAATGTATTGGGTTTTGTGCCAATAGCATCGAAATGACATCGACGCGTTTACATACGGGAGGTTGAAAATCTGAAACTTTGCCGCCAGTGAACGGCGGTGTAACATGCATGGACGTAGTTTTAGTTTTACACGGACTCTATAGTAATTTCAGATAATATTCAATAACTCGGGATTATGCTCCATTAGCGTATATTTGTACTCTGATTTTGTTGCACAGTTTGAAGTTTATTGATCCATCCTGTGTTAAGGCTGACCTCAGATCTGTAATGTAGCTATATTACTGAATCTTTTTTATTATCGTTATTTGATTCAAAAGTGCTGGGAGTAATGTCGATGTATGTTTACAAAGATGAACTGCAACAAGGTTTTATAGTTGTGAAGCCTTTTTTTTTTTATCGGGTCACAGGGTACATAGATGAAACTCACCTCGTTTTTATATAGTGGTTTTGATCCCTCATTAAGGTTTTTCAGGCTGTTTACAACCCAAACCCCCAAACACATTATGTTGTATTTAGGAGTCATTTTTAATTGTAGCTGTAAAAAATCAAGGACACGATTGGGATTTGGTCCCCAAAAGACACCAAAACCTTATTTCTACTATGCTGTTATTTGTAGAAGTTGATCTCCTGAGAGGCCAGTTTCTGGGCAAAATGTCCCATAAAGAGTAGGTCATATCCGCAGCAGCTGCCACTCGGTTTGTTGTAGCTCCGCCACACACCGAGGAGGAACCTACCAAGCAGACATAAGCCCGTTAGCTCGTCCGATACTGAGTCAGATAAGTTGCAGGCACGCAACTTACTCCTGTTTGGGTAACGTTATAATGGTTATAACGCAAACGGCGCCAAAGACGGAACGGCTTGGTTTGGATTGTTTTTAATTAGCTCGGTTTAGCTAACACGGATGGCATCCACGCAGAGGAATCAATGATTAGCTCAGCGCATATAACACTGAGCTCGTTTTAAAGGGCATTTCTCCCCGAGTAAAGGATGTCTAAACGCCTGCGAAACACCGAGGTTTGCGCCGATTGCAGTGTGCCCGGTAAGAAATCCCCGTGCACGTTATATTTATTATTCACAGCTCCTTAAAACTCAGGAAGCCACAGTCTTGCACTTCACTTTTGTGGTATGAATGAGATTATCACTGCTGGCAGATGGTGCTGTCTTGCTCAGAGTAACGTAGGTGTGCTATGTTTACTGTTTGCTGTTGACTAACGTTTTAGCTCGCAGGGCTGAGGATGCAACAAGACCTGCAGCAGCAGCTGTCTTTTTGTTGCTTGCTCTAAATAAACGGGCAGGGATTTTATTTTTCATCTGCATTACTCTGATTGCAAAGTTGTTTTGCACAGGGTTGTCACGGGGGAGAAATATGTGCTTTTGAAAAAGCATCTGTGTTGTGCAGAGCTGTCCAGCACATCGGAAATATAATCATCCTTAATGCAATGTTATCCCAGAGCTCTGTAAGCTCCCTGTTATTTCTGAAGTACAACTAGATTGAAGTACAACTTTACCTTCCACTGATACTAATGTGATTTAGGGCATAAATGAAAATAGAAATGTTTTCTTTATACATATTGATTGGTGAAACAATATTTCAAAGTTACATTTTTACACCCTCAACCTAAATAAAAAATATTGTTATCAGATTGAACCAGACATTGTACTATGGTATCTGTAGTGGAGGAAATACTACACATTATATTCCATCAGAACAATATCTGCATCTTCTAACAATGATTTGTTTTTCTTAAGTAGTACTAGGAATGTGAGAAAAATGGAATTAAGCATTGACAACCAAACATCCTGTGAAACCTCTCTAGAAGTAGTTGCATTGTGTCTGAGGTATTTTCTGAAGTTCCAATTATATAGAAATGACGTGATGTTTTTCAGCAGTCACAGGAAGCAAAACAGGATGCTAAGTGAATTGACTACATGCTTTCAATGCAGAAGTTTTTTCTATTTGGCAACACAATGTAGTATACTTATGATATCCTGCGAGAGAATAGTGTGTGTGTGTTTCTAAATGGATAGCCAGCATTAAAAATTGCTTGTCTGTTGAACAATAAAAAAAATAAACACAACTATACTAAATATGCAGAATCACTCCGGTTATTAGTACCATATTTCTCATCATGTCATTCAAACTGGTTTAAGCCCCCCACACCTCCTCCCGCCAAGGTCTCCACAGCAGCTGGACTGGATTGCCCCTCCATACGACTGTTATCAGTTGTTGGGTATGGATATTTTTAGAGTTTCAAGATGTCGTATTAAATTTAGCAGCACTTGTTGAGGAAAGGATGAAAGAGGCAAGTCAGCAGCACTGTTTTCTGGGTGGAGAGTAAGTTAGGAGGGGACTCTGGGGACCAGGTGTCAGAATCTGACCAGCAACTCCTGCAGCTGTTCCTCCTACACCTCAGCTGCTGCTAAGACACTTAGTCTGCACTGTCTGTCGTGTCACAGCGCCAGCCCCTCGGTCTGCCTGTCAGACTGTCATACGAATTCACAGTATCTCTTGAGAAGAAGTCTCGGTTTAGACTATAGATAGTGTGCCTGATAGGTCAAGGTGAAGTAAACATATTTGTTTTGCTCACCGAGTATACTGAAACTTGTAAGAACATGCGGCCTGAATACTTAACACAGTGCAGCACCTGAAAATACAGCACAAACGCTCCTTAAAGCATTTGTTTTTTACAGTGTTCTGCAAGAGGAAGCAGCTCTGTTGCTCAACAATAAAGAGCTGAGGGACTTCAGTTTACATTTGCTAGGCCTCACTTCCTTTTTACATGATGCACGGCTTCGCCTACAGTAACTCTGGGGTCCAAAGAGCCTTTAATGCATGTTAGGTCTACCCTTATTACAGCCCTCTGCAGTTTGCCTTTCTTTGTTCTTGTTATATTGTGTCAGTCAGCATGAAGAGTAAAAGCCTCCTTAAGGGATCTTGGGATAATTAAAGGTTTAACAACGGTCTAACCTGAATTTCACAGTCTGTAATATTTGTGCCCTACATTGTGTTAACGGTTGATTGTTACATTAATCTAAATAAATGGGTCTGAGCTGAGCACTCAGAGGTTTTACAGGATAAGACCGACATCATTCTGTATTTTCCTTTACTGTCATAAAATCTAATCAAAACACTAACAATTTGTCTGTCTCTCAGGACGTCCTGCTTTTCCGTCCTTCTCTGTAACACTAAGGCCCAAACCCTTTTGGTCTTATTGAGGATGTAAACCTTTAAAACACGGAAAAAAATATACAATTTCATTTTCAAGAATGCTCAGTAGTTCTCTGAAATGACTAGGTAATGTAGTTTTCAGCAAGTGCTTCACAAGCAGGACTAAATTGGGTATAGTTCGGGACTATTTTCAGCCGTGGATTAATGCACATTTGGTGCTCCAAGTGAGTATTTCCGGCAGCAGGATGGTATGTGTGGGACTGACTCAAAATAAACTACGTTGTAATAAAGGAACATGTTGCCTGCTCCCATGACTTACTGATGTCGTATAAATCATTTCGAACTGCGATCAAGGTCTATTGTTCAGAGGAGTAAGCGCCTGTCTGTCTACCTTCAATGATGTTACACAATGGACTTGAGATGTGTTTTAAGCTACTCCTTAAATTTCATCTTTATTGAGCTGTGGTTCATCAATTAGATCACTGGAAGGATCATTAATTTTCTCTTTCCTCTCAGAACCTCGCTGGGCCTCGGTGAATCGGGGCGTGTTGATTTGCGATGAGTGCTGCAGTGTTCATCGAAGTCTGGGAAGACATAGCTCCCAGGTCCGCCACCTGACGCACACACCATGGCCTCCTACACAGCTACAGGTAATAACCCCACACAGCAAAGTGTTATGTTTACATTCACTTTACATAGCTTTATACTCTTGACCGTTAAAACTTTTTTTTCCAGGTAATGAAGCTGAATTGTTCTCCTGGTAATGCTTTGAGGTCATGTTATCCTTGAAAACAGCCTGTATTACTGCAGTTTAAAATTCAACAGGCCTTTATCTTTGCTCAAGATAAATCTATTGACAACAGCTATACATTAAGCTGCCCTGAGGTGTATTGATTCTGTCCAGATATAGAAAGTGTTTGTTCAGGAAGGGGATCATTAACAGCCAGTCAGCAACCTGCACTCTAAATCAGTGAGACACATTTTACCGTATTTCACCTAGATGGTTCAGACATTATACAGCAATGGTGCCAATTCAATATGGGAGCACTCCCTTCTGGACCCTGCATCTGTGATGAGTGGAAAACGCAAGGCTAACCCTCAGGACAAACTGCAGTGAGTCATAATTGTTTTGAAAGTAATGAATCTCTCGATATTAATTTAATAAAAAAAATGGATTGTTCAATGAGCTTTATTAATATGTACTTGCTAATTCATTGCCTCTCTCTTTTTTTCTTTTTGAACCTCAATGTTTCACGTTGCCCCAAAAGCCCAAACAAGTCAGAGTTTATAAGAGCCAAATATCAAATGTTGGCATTTGTCCATCGCATGCCTTGCCGGGAGGATGACAACTTGACAGCCAAGGATTTAAGCAAGGTATGAAGCAATAGCTGCTCGCAGTGACTAGGGAAAAACTGAAACACCATTTTGTACAATGTTTTATCCAATCATAGTGATAGTTGCTTGTGTGCAATTTCTCCCGTGCAGCAACTTCATTCAAGCGTTCGCACTGGGAATCTCGAGACCTGTTTGAGGTTACTATCTCTGGGAGCACAAGCAAATTTTTTTCACCCAGTAAGTTTCACCCACTCTATCTGAAACCTTCATTTCCATCTTTGCATTGGATTCTCTATTGATTTCAGGTCTTAATTTTGCCTCTCCTCCAGGAAAAAGGAAACACCCCCCTGCATGTAGCTGCAAAGGCAGGACAAGTGTCTCAGGCTGAGCTGTTAACTGTGTATGGGGCAGATCCTGGAGCCCCTGACAGCAATGGCAAAACTCCCATTGACTATGCAAGGTTAGCTGTTATCAGTAATCTTCGAAAACAAAATGTTACAGACATATTTGGGACAATCACAGTGTTATAAAGCGTTGTTTAAACACATGCTTTTGTAGGGAAGCGGGCCACCATGACCTGGCAGACAGACTGGTTGAGATTCAGTATGAACTAACAGATCGACTGGCGTTCTACCTGTGTGGGAGAAAACCAGGTGTGCAGTGAGAGAGAGCCGCTATTGAAATGACCACACATGTTTAAAAGAAATGGTGCAGTCATCCCCGTTGTTCTTTTCAGATCATAAAAATGGCCAGCACTTCATTGTTCCACAGATGGCTGACAGGTAGGAAACCTTTAGCTGAAAGTTTAAAATAAGTAAATGGGTCCATCTTAATCGAGCCAACAAAGTGAGTGCAGTGAGGCAGTTGTTTTGCTCTATTGTAATTTTGCTCTGAGGCCTGTTCTGACACGCTGCTGAGCTCACTGCAGCGTCTGTGATCTGAGCTGAAGGAAACAGAGTAATGGAGTCGACTTAACCAAAAGCCTTGTAATGTTGTGCTTTCCAAAAAACTCTTAACTTTCAACTCGTATTCCAAACAACTCTACTGTAACAGAACAATGACTGAATGTCTTTCTTATATGTTACATTTCATCTTTTTCATTGCTCTCTTATGATGGATAAGGAACATGTAAGTAATGATCAGAATGATGTAGGCATCACGATGACCTAACATTTCAGCAGCATTTATATTTATGAGCTTTTTTTTTGGTTGCAGCAGTCTGGATTTATCAGACCTGGCCAAAGCAGCGAAGAAGAAACTACAGTCGGTAAGTATGAAGTGTTGAAGTGTTCGGTTCTGCTGACCTTTTTCCTCTCTCTCACTCACGTCTGACAAAGTACCATTTCCTCATTGTGATGCAGCTCAGTAATCATTTATTTGAGGAGCTGGCCATGGATGTGTATGATGAGGTGGACAGACGAGAGACTGATGCGGGTAAAAAGAAAAAAAAAGTTTACGTTGTATTGTGTCCTGAGAATATCCTCACACGGATAAAAATAAATATCACTGCTGTTGTTGTACTAAGTAGAACCGGACACTACTGATTTTCTTCTTCTTCTTCTGTTACATGTAGTGTGGTTGACCACACAGAATCACAGCACTCTGGTGACTGAGACGACGGTGGTGCCTTTTCTTCCTGTGAATCCAGAGTATTCATCAACACGAAACCAGGCAAGTCGACTTCACTGAACTCACACTTCACTGTTTGTCCTTCACATGTATTCATTTTCATATTATGTTGGAGATTATTTTTTTATTTATTTTTTCCATTTAGGGGCGACAAAAGCTTGCACGGTTTAACGCACATGAATTTGCAACTCTCGTGATCGACATACTAAGTGATGCTAAGCGCAGACAACAAGGGAATTCAGTAGCCAGTCCCAAAGGTCAGTGCCTGTTACTTTGACCGGTGATCTTATTCTGGCAGTGGAAATTTAAGCAGAACATGGATGTAAGCATTTCACTCTGTGTCACTTCATTCCAGATAATGTCGAACTTATCCTGAAGCGTGTGGCCCTCAGGCACTGTAGTGACAGCCAGGACAATGACCAGCCTGACTACGACAGTGTGGCGTCGGATGAGGATACAGATCAAGAGGTCTCCTCAAGCAAAGGAGATAGGACCAAAGTACTGCGGAATCACTTTCACAAATTAAGACCTGAAAGTGGCTCGTTTTCTTCTACGTGTATTTACTGTTTTGTGTTCTTCCCACCAGAGTCTGGACTCCGATCTCTCAGACGGCCCTATTACTATGCATGAATATTTGGAGGTGAAGAACGCACTCTCTGCCTCTGAAGTCAAGATCCAACAACTCATGAAAGCCAACAACAACCTGAGTGACGAGCTGAGGCTGATGCAGAAAAAGGTATCCCCCGCGCTCCACCAATAAGATCACTAACACAAAGGGGTCGGACTGAAGGGGTTGGAGGAGGAGGGGGGGCGTCACAGCGGCCCGCAGAGCTCTTCTCCTGCCCGGTGTGGTCGCTCTCTGGTGTGGAGGCCCAGCCTGTGCGTTGTAATGAGGACCGAACAACTTGAATAGGAATGCTCGGTTACACACACGGGCTGCTGTGACACCCTGCTCTGGTCCGCCCTCTGTTTGGCCAGCATGTTTAATTTCAGAGCTTTGAATGTCAACTGGAGATTTTTGTTGTTGTTGTTGTTGTTCTGGTTTTGGTTTGAGAAGAACAAATGCATCCTTGCTCCAGTTAATAACATAACAGTTAGTCCCATTTTTTTTTTTTTTTTTTTTGTAATATAAAAATCAGAGTTACCTTTTAATTTTACTAACAAGCATGTTTTTTTGTAATTAACAATATTTTTTTAATACCTAACGAAAATTGTATTTGTGTGCCTTGCTTCATCACATATACTGTATTTACTGCATAGAGTGTTTTTGGATGATTTTGGTAACATCCTTTAGTCCATATAAATGTATTGTTCTCTGGTCACATTTCATAGAAAGCGTACTCCTTGGCTGATACAAACCTGGAACACTGTTTCTGCTGATTTATAGACGCAACAATGTTAAGTTTGACATTTGGCACAAATGTATCTGCTGTCCTTCAACTTAGCTAGTCTATGTCTTGAAACAAAAGATATCTGTTTCTGGCCACAGATATTGCAAGCATGTCAGCTACTTATTATGACAATGAGGTTACATTTCTGTTTTTCTTATGCTAAAAGTGCTTTCGTTTGGCTGATTGGAAGGAGGATGCAGAATGTCTGTTATTTTTTTGGGGGGACGACTCTCTTGGTTTTGCACCCAAGGTCATTTTTCTCATTCTGCAGCAGTCATGGAGCACACATTAGGTGTGAACAGATTCTCAACAAAGACCACATTTACACTACCTGTCAAATGTTTGGACACACTTTACCATTGAATTGAATGAGAAAGTGTGTCAGACCTTTGACTTGTACTGTATATGGAGTAAAGATGTGGTGGAGTAAAGATGTGGGGCACTCATCAGCTGCCAGGATCTGCCATTTATTCACACTGAAAGCAAGTATTAGTTAAAGCCAGTTTCTCCTGTTCATTTTTAAATTCCTTTTACCTTCTCGTAATTTTCGAGTCTGTCTGTCTGTACTTTAGCTGCAACTTTGATTTAAACTGCACTTGTGTTGCTTACCTGTGCAACGATCTTTTGCTTGCTTATCACTTGCTTTGCATTTATTTATCTTCATTTATCTTTATTTATTTATTTTTTTGAGATCAAGAGAAAAATTCCTTCCAAAGCAAAATTGATTGTGTTATTCCTGTGATGTAAGTTGGTTCAGATGAGATCTTGTTTATATGAATTTGTCTCTGACAGTTAGAGACTACTGGATATTGTCATCAACTGGAGACTGTTACAGTAACAAGCGCAGGGATGATCAACTTTGTGGATGTTGTGGCAGAACTCCAGATGATTCTGTGGCAAAGTGTACATGGTTGTGTACAAAGCAGATTTTTAAAAAAGTTCTTTGAGATTGACTTTACTAATCCCCAAAAAGAAATTCACTGAAGCAGCTTCAGGTTTTCGTTATTTGTGGTGTCAGAAACTGGTTCTGTGGCTGCTTTTTTTTTTTTTTTTTTTTTTTTTTTTGAGAGCAATATCCAGATATTCACTGAACATTCTGTACCATGGGAATAGCATCAAATATATCAAACTGGCTTTGATATAAATATTTAGAGAAATAATGGGATAAAAGCTGAAGTGGTATGCTTTAAAGACAGAATGGATCAGAACAGGGAACAAAGCTTGCTTTGCTCAGAGCACCTCTTAGTATATTGCTGACCCGTCTCTTCCAGCTGCAATCTCTGCAAAGTGAGAACACCTCTCTCAGGCGGCAGGTCACAACCAATATCTATCAGATCCCCAGCGGTTCAGACTACCCCGACCCCTCGAGCCCCTCAGCCCTGAAACGCCGGCAGTCTGCGCGGGCCAGTCGGCCCATGTCTATGTATGAGACCGGCTCAGGCCTGAAGCCCTATCTCCCTAAAGGAGAAACTCCCTACCCTGAGGAGTGTATCCCCACCCTGCAACCCTTCCCACCTCATGTAAGTAAGACCTGTTCCCTGCTCTCCTTTGCCATTTCCTCTCATCTGCCTGTTTCTCTGACTTTCCCTCGTCTTCACCCTTTCTGCAAACCCCTATTCTCTGCCTGTTTTTTTTTTACATTTTTTGTTACTCATTGTGCCACTGGTATTGCTGCACCAGTCATCAAAAAGCACAATGCCATGCATTTAGATACAGCTAGTCAATTCCTATTTTGTACAGTTTTGAGACATCATCTGTCTATGGGAGTGCTGCTGGGTTTTTTTTGTTTTTAGACAGAACTTAGTTGTACAAGCAAGAAGATGCTGTTATTACAAGATCTGAAGGTTTGTACTGTGATTTATGTTGATGAAGCATTAAAACTACCATACAAATACACTGTGTTTTGTAATGCATGATAAATCCACACACTCACCTTCTCATCTGTTTGGATTATCTCTCTTTGATTCATATGGGATATTTATGCTTTTAAATTTGAGCCTAAGAATCAACATTTTTGGTGAGTCTTCAGTCCACTGCTCAAAAAGGAAATAGTTTGGAGCCAAATAATGGAGGATAATCTGTAAAAACAACTAAGCTCTTTTAATTTGTCTACATAACATTGACGTATCTTAAGATCACCCTTCCACACTAATTACATTTTCTAATCCTGAAAATGATGGTCATTGTCATTGCACAGATGTAGCTTTTCATTGACTCCATTCTCAATATACAGTATCAGATTAAGCCACAACTGGTTTGAAGAGACTTTTAGCACAAATAATCTCATTCATCCCACTTTTAGTTTGTATGAATGGAATGGTTCTTTTATTTATTTATTTATTTTTATTTATTAAAGAAATATGTGTCCTTATAATGTGATTTGAACCCTGTCTTTAGACAGAAAGGGGCGCTTTTGTGACCACCTCTTCATCCCTCCCCTCATTTCCATCCACCCTGTCTTGGTCAAAGGACGAAAGCGCTCAAAAGGTTAAGTACATCCTCACCCTGTCCAACCTTGTGGGACACAGCAAATCCACTTGGAGACCATTACCATTTCTACCTCTTCCTCCTCCCTCATGTTGCTCTGTCTTCCATATCCTGCTCCCTTTCTGCCCTGCTGCATGAGCCAACCCTCCACCGGCTGCCCTTACCATCAGATACCTGCCTCCATCAGCATCATCCTCCTCGCGCAGCTGAACAAATGAAAATTTGTAGTTTTGTAAAGCCAAAATGTTTGCCTGAGTGCATTACTGATGCAATATTTGCTCATTTTAAAGCTTTTTTTCTAGAAACCTGTAGGAGTTTATGTTTTAAAAAGGGAATTTCCTGTTATTAACTGAGAATGCTTATCATGAAGAGAAGTTGTTTTTACCCTAACAAATGCTGAAATCGCACATCTAAGTCTAACCGATGCTCTGCTGTTTTGCGCAGTAAGCTTCAAACAGCATGCTCTCACTTCCAGCAGTAACCCCCAAAGACTGGAGATCCAGGAATTGTTTACAGATGTGATCATTTGTTAATTCAGAGGGAAAAAGTTAGTGCTGCATACAGGTGTGAGACGTTTGTTTAGGCTCTTGGACATAGATGGAATGATCAAGTACAATAGGCCTGTGCAGCTTCAGTGTAGCTGTTTGACTGCTTCCTGCTTGTAAATGTAGTTTTGAGTAAGCATCAGAGAAGCTTGTCTGGTGTGAAGGCGGGGCATTTCCATTTTGCTTGTGATTTAGGTTTTTTTTTTTCAGTTTGCAGGGTAAACTTATGTGTCATGGTTCTGATGTAATGTTTCTAGCTATGTTATGTAATTTGTAAATCCACCCTTACTTGAAGAGTTCACAGGTTTCCTTGCACAAAATAATGTGCCACAGATCAGATCGATTTCAGGATTGTGTCGTACTGATGAGAATAAACTATTTGAACATCACAGTCTGTTGAACTAAACCTGTACTGAATGCTTTATAGTGGTTATTCTCCCTTGCTCCACAGCTAGTTTCACTCTTGAGTCATCTGCACCGCTTTTTGTTTGTATTAATCACTGATTTGTCATGTTATTGGACGTCCCTGCTTCAAACAGAAAGGAGTACATTTAAAATGTATATGTGCTTTGTTTGTTAATTTCACATAAGTAGTATTACAATTGTGATTTTACCACAGCTATTTCTAGTTTATAGCGTCTTGCACAATATGTATTATCGGTTTCTTTTTTGTTTTGTTTTTTTTTTTCATCTTCTCTCTTCCTTCTAGGCCTCCAAATTGGAGAAGCAAAGCAGCATGCCAGAAAGTGACTATGACAACACATTCAATGACTCTGAGATAGATGATTCAGGGTAAGTGTATACTAACAAAGAGACTGTTTTCCAACTCTTAAATGCAGTTTTAAGCGGTTTTCAGGTTTAATAGTGTGCTGTTTTCTGTAAGAAAAGACTAAGATCAATAAAAAGAGGCTTTAGCAATAGACATAATTTTTTTTTTTTTTTGTGATTTTTCCTTCTGCAGTTTGTGCAGAAGGGGGAGGCTGAGGAGCACTGGTTGGCTGGGGGAGGGTAGCTCTGTTCCTGAGCTGGATGACTTGGAGATGGAGTCAGACCCCACGCTTCCCAGCACAGAAGACGTCATCCGCAAAACAGAGCAGATCACCAAGAATATCCAAGAGCTGTTGAGAGCTGCTCAGGAGAACAAACATGACAGGTCAGAATCGAGGGAGAAAAGGCTTCTCCTTTTTCAGTCTAGTCTCTTCTCTTTAGCTTTCATTTCCTGAAGTTCCCCTTACATATTATTATTGTGTTTAGTTGTGTTGATTGTCTATCATTTCCCTTTTCTTCTGTTGCCTCTTCCCCATCATTCTACTTCCACTCTGCTTTGCTGTTATCATGTTGTTTTGGTGTCATGGTGTCCCCGCCCCTCACCCCTGTGAGCAGACCATGTGAGCGTGAAGGTGTGCGCCGGCTCAGGCACAGCCTGGGATGTTTCAGCACTCTGGTACCCTGGGCCGAGAAGGCCCCCCCCTCCCTTCAGACACTCAGCCTTCGGTCCCCTGACCCCACCTCCTGGTACTCTGGCTTCTGTCCCTGCCTCCCAGGCACAGTTTTATTTTCCTCTCTGTCACACAGTTTCTGTTTCATACTTTGTCTTCTGTCTCACCTTCTAACAATCTGTTTCTTAATATGCTACTGTGTGCTTGAATGTACTCAATGTGCTTCAAACTTGGTCTCATTTTCTCTTCATCTATGCGATGACTTGCTTTTGAAAAATAGCCAACAGTGTAATGGATTTTTCAGCTTGATGTGCCTATATATATTCGGCCCATTTGCATAAATACAAACGGTGTCATAGAATTAAAATGTCTTGTACTTACAATTCTAAATTGTGCACAAAATGTATGTTAAAGAGCATGTTTTAGTTGACATTAACCTGGAGTTGAAGATGATAATGCACAGTGTGTTGCGTATATGATATGGTTTATGTTGATTTGCATGTCATATGTTTAGGTTAATACATATTTCATCAAAATTCATTTTATAATTTTAAGATTTGTTTAGAGGGAACAACAATATGCTGAACTCATCAACAAACCTGTTCTCCTCACAGCTTCATACCCTGCTCAGAAAGAATACATGTGGCTGTAACAGAAATGGCTGCCCTCTTTCCCAAGGTATGAAAACAACCCTCTATATATTTTAGGATCAGTCTCCAATTTATTTGTTTTAGAAGCAAAGGAACCAGAATTTCAAGGTCCAGACTGAACAAATCTGTGATGTTATTTTACCTTATACAAATTTTAAAAAAGCAATACATTGCTCCTAAATATATTATATATATAATATATTGCTGTGTGTAAATATGTGTGTGTTAGTGTTTTAAAAACAGAGACAGTAAGGTAGAAAAATCAAAGTAGGTTATTGCTGGATTCAGTAATGCACCAGGAGAAGTCATTGTGGTGGGCTAAGATTTCTTTTTGCACAAATCGGTTAACCCCGAGTATTAAGATATTTTAACCTTTCTCTGCAGAAGCCACGCTCAGAGACTGTGAGAAGCTCTCTGCGCTTGTTGACCTCCAGTGCGTATCGGCTTCAGAGCGAGTGCAGGAAGGCGGTGTCTTCAGATGGCTGCCCAGGACCGGACATGCAGCTGGTCACCCAGCAGGTCATCCAATGTGCTTATGACATTGCCAAGGCTGCTAAGCAGCTTGTCACTGTTACCACAAAGGAGAATACCAACTAACAGCACTTACATCTCAGTTTTGTTATAATGAATTGGTTGTTTTTTTTTTTAATTTGTGGTATACACATACATTTTTTAAAATTTATGAATGAGTATTGACAATATTTAAAGACAACTCTGGACAAACTATGTCAAGGGAAAAAAGTCAGCAACCTGACTTAGGGATACCCAGCTGTTGATGTAATAGCACAATTTGTCTTAAGGTAAAACTTAAACTTTCAAAAAAATGTATGTCTTGACAACATGTAGAAGCTAGCAGGCTGGGAAAAGAATGGTTTCTAGATTACTCTGCAGCAATTAGCAAGCTGCTCTTACACATAACGTTTAATCATAAATACCTTTCACTGACAAAAAGGAACCAAGCACAGTACAGTAAATAATGTGATCATACAGGTTAATGTTATCAGGTCAAAGCCAGACATGAATGCTGAAAAGCCATAAATAAGTCATTGATCAACTGTCATTGGATGCTATTGTAAACACTCATGTAGCTAAAGGAGTTTCATCTCAATAATTTCACTGTGCAAGAAGCATCATTATACTATTAAGTTTAATCTTCAAACGCAAATTGACTATTTAATTAACATCCATTAAGTGTTGGGAACTTCATTTATGCACATTTTGTAGCTCTGCAGTGCAAATATTTGTTGCATCAAAAAAACTATTTTTATGGTTTGTTCCTTCTCCGAGTGTAGTCCAGTCTGTGTGCCCTTACTGCAGCTATTTATGTATGCCCATTTGTCGACGCAGTGAATGCAAATAACACTTGATCAGGGGCCAAGTTGTACTCTTCACCAGCACCAAGATTTTGTTGTGAACGATTTGGTGTGTTTCTACCAGGCTCCACACTGCAGTGTATTCTGCATTCTTGTGTCACTGCAGTTTTGGTGATATTGCAAGATATTTAGAAGTAATGGTCATGTTCTATGTATGTCCATGTGTTTTGTGCTCTGTTCTGTTGCTGCTAGTTTTTGGATTTAATGTGCATCATACGGGATAGGACTCTAGATGTTTTGTGTATTATGGTGCAACCCAAACTTCATCATCACACAGTCTTTCAGAGTTCATCGTCGGTTTATAATCTGATCAATGTAATGACCCTCTCTGTACTTGAATGGAGTGCAGGGATGTATAGGATGCAGCTGTTAAGTTGCACTTTGGAAAAATAATTATTTTCTAAATAAACTTAATTTATAACTGTAGTAAGTCTGGTTGCCTGATTTTGTATTGATCATGCTCCACTTTCTGCTCCTTAACAGAAAACACTGAACTAATTTGACTTGACACAGTTTTAATAAACAGTCTACAAATTCAGCATAGAAAATATAAACTTCTTAAAAAGCTCTAAAAGTGCAAAAAACCCTTCATTGCCTACATATTCAAATAACCTGTATTAAATTATTAAAATCAAGATGCCAAAATATATGGCCTCATTTGTCAATTCTTTAAAATGCATTAAAAGGATAGATTCACACTCTTCTTAAGACCTTTTGAAACAATACTCACATATCTATATGTGTTATGAAAAAGTTATGAGTTGATGGCATTATTCTTCGTCTCCATATCAGCGATGAAAACATCCCTGTGGTCCCAATGTAAGAGATACAGGAAGGGAGAGGAGACAAAATTTCATCCTATCTTTGCAAAAATCTATTTTAAATTCTAGACAAACATAACATGCAGTTTTTAGTTAGACAAATCAATTTGGCATCTTTAGGGCCAATATGGATACGAGGATCACTTACAGTCACCAATATCAGTTACGATTCACACATGGGCATATGATTATTGTTTTGAGACACACTTCAAAACACATGAAGTTACTTACACATAGAAAAATACACTTCTCACAATTCTGTTTTGATTCAGTCTTATAGGTTGCTCAGGTCCAGGCTGATCGAGGTCTGCTGTGAATCTAAAAGGGGCAGTGTCAAAGCATATTTTAATATTGATAACATTTTAAATCATTATAAGAGCTTGAAATATGAACATTTAGGACAATCACTCTTTCATCTTTTACCTTCTCCTGGTACCCCTTCTTGGCCATTCTCTGCATCTCCAGCCTCTGCTCCTCCTCCTGAATTTGAAGCGCCTCCCTCTCCTCCTTTTCCTCCTGCTCTATCCTGCACTGTTCTTCCCACTGCTCTCTGCGCTGCTGCTCCACCTATGGTATAAACACAAAAAAATCATAGGTCTGTTATTATAAAAGAAAAGAAAACACAATCTGATCCTGTATTCTGAGTTCACTATATTACATGCTAGCAGAGAGTTGGGCTAGGTGTCTTGAGGTTCACAATGACTATGAAAACAAAGACCACTACAATATGTGCCAACCTGAGCATTTATCTCTTGCATCCGCGCTGTCCTACGGCCCTGTTCTTGTTCCTTCTCATGTCGTCTGGTTTCTCTCTCCAGCTCCAGCTTCTGGATCAGCTCTTCTCGTCTCCTCAGGGATTCCTCCTGAGCCTCACGGTTTTTCTGCATCTTCAGCTCTAGCTGCTGCTGCCTCCCTGCAAGCACCTTTCCAAGAAAAAACAAAAAGGAAAGCTGTTATTGAGCAAACAAATGTTTCAAATTTCACTGTAAATGCCATTTAAAATAATTCACCTCATGCATTAGCCGCTCTCTGGCTTTCCTCTCCTTCTCCCACTGTGCTTCTCGTTTCTCCCATACATGTTGAGCTTCTTCTCTAAAACATCATTGATACATTGGTTTGTGCTTGAAGAAAAGCAGAAGTCTCTTCCTGCCGAGTCAGAGTTTACTGAATCTTGGTGCTCACCTGTATAAGAGGTCAAACTCAGCCTCCCTCTCCCGCTCTAACTGAAGCTGCTCTTCAATCACACGTTTCATCCAGGCAGCATCAGCAATAGCCCTTTCCCTTCGTGTGGCCTCCATCCTCCTGTCCTCCTGCTCTCCTTCCAGCAAGGCTGCTAGGATTTTACGATCAGCTTCCTGGTAGGTATAGAGGAGTTCAAGGCAGGTGTTGAAAGTCAGGCAGTGTAGATTATGTATTGAAAAAAAAAAAACTGCAGCAACAAAGGATGAAGTAGACAAACCAGCTCCTCCTGCACTTGCTGGGCTCTCCGCTTCAGCTGAGCTCGATATTGACGGATCAAGAAATGTCTGGTGGAACACAAATTCTATCAAACCAATAACATCACTGGCTAGAATAATCATCCAACTTGTGCAGAAATAGTTTCCCTTACCCCATCTCAGACTTCTTTCGCCTTTCCTCCGCTTTATTCCTTTCCTCCTCTATCTTCTCCAGCTCCCACTGCTGGACCAGCAGAGCCTCCTGCTCTTTCTTTAGCCGAGAGGCCTGAAAGAGAGAACAATGTTTCAATCTGCAAAATCATTTTTCAGTTAGAAATACTTTGTCTAAGATCTGAATACCTCTTGTTCCCTCAGCTTCAGTTCTTGCATCTGTTTTCGAAGTTCTTCTGCTCTCTTGCGCTCCTCTGCTTTCCTGTTCTGCTCCTCTTGCTTCATCCTCTCCAGAACCTCTTTTCGGGTCCTCTCATATTCGTTTTCAAAGTGTCTCTTCTCTTCCTGTTCTGCCAGGTCTTGCTGCATTTTGGGAGGCACGTCAAATAATTCTCAATTAAGTATCATGTTAAGGGAATTAACCTTCCTATATTTCAGAGCTGAAACTGTGCTCAAAGATGACATGAGCACTGTTGAATAAAAAATGCATATGCTACATAAATAATTAGTCACATAAAGGAGTAACGATAAAGTTTCACAACTACAACTAGATGACAGACAGAAATTGAAGGTGCAATAACAGTCCTACCTGTTTCTTCTCAGAAATCTGCTCCTGCCATTGGCTGACAACATGATCTTTATGTAATGCAGACTCGACCTGTGGGTCGAGAGCATAGAGCAGACAGAGTTACTGATGAACCTGACCCTTACCGGAAAGGATACCAGAATATTTTATTCTCCTGAGTCAACATTGGATTCAGGTTAACAGAAAGTCATGGAATATCTGCATCACAAGTCCTATTAGTTTCCAGATCAAATGGACATCTTAACTAAAAGTGTCTCTTTTCTTTTCTTCACATACAGGATGACCACTACATTGCTGAGGCTATTTATCACTTCATCAACAGTCAGTCTGCATTAAAGATTTTAAACTTGGCTACCTCTCGTAACTTTGGGTTGTTTTTCTTCCAATGCTCCCTCAGCAGTTCTTGTGCAAGCTAGAGATAAAAAACAGAAGCATCAGGGATTATATACTGGTGGCAGATCATGATGGTACTGAAAAGCAAATGTACAATATATAGTGCAATTACCTTTTTTCTTCTTTCCTCTCTTGCTGTACGAAGGTCTTCTGTTTTTTGCACCAACTGACTTGCTAATGTGCTCCTGTCAGGGACCATTTCCCGAAGCTCTGCCTCCAGCCGGTCCTGCTCCTCTTGAAGCATGGCCCTGAGCCGATTCCTGCGCTGCTCCAGGCTGGCCTTCCTCTCCTCTTCCAGTCTCTGCTTATGGTATGCTGACATACTGACAAAACAGTGGAAGTAAAACTTGAGTTGACAGGGCATATACTAGACACACGGTGCATTATTATGCTTGTAGTTATTCAAAAAATACACACATACATGTACAGATGCACAAACACTGTATCACCATACATTTTAATATTTATAATTATAAATGTGGTGTACACTTCACATCACAGTTCCCTCTTTCTTTTTAGCAGAAGTAGCAGCAATGTTATTATTGGCTAGTCCTATTTATATGCCTAAATAGCTGAGAAATACCAATAATACTATTAACAACATTAAATAGAAATATAAAAATTCATTATTTTATCCTAATTACTTGTGTGTCTCACCACATTGACTATACCTTGAAGATCGCCCTTCTGGTCATTTATTTGTTGTGAAGAAAAAATTAAACCAGCTGATTCTTTTTCCTATGTTCTTTTTCTGGGAGCATTACTTTGTCATCAGTGATTCTTTTAAAACCAGTTTTGTCACTTCTGTGTTGGAGAGACTTTGGATATATAGGCCTGTGGGATGATTACATACAGTGACATGTATTCATGGATATGAAAGAGAAATGGTATAAAAACAATGTAGACCCATGTTCACCAGTGTAACTAGTCAGAACAGCGTGGGTGGATGAAGTTACCTCTGCTGGTAGGAGTGACAGGAGCTCCACGCCGCCTGTCTCTGGCTGCGGACACTCTGCTCGCTGAAGTAATGAGCATGCAGCTCCCACTGCTGTCGCAACCGGGCCTCCCGCTCCCGCTGCCGGGCCAGCTGTCCGGCCAGCACCCGGGACCGACTAGGCACATAAGCCGAGAGGGTCGGTAGAGCCATAGACCTGAATCAATAATAACCAGCATACAACATGAGCTCAACTGTTTTATAATACTTTGCGTTAACCTTAGGTTTCCTTAACGCCAAACACAATTTCTGCATTAAGCCGACGATAAAGGCCACAGTAAAAACAGAAAAGTTACACTTGACGTCACTTCTTTGCTCTTGACGATGTTACGTTTATGATTTAAGAAAAATTAGGCTCCAAACAATTTCGGTAAATGCAGCGTTAGTGTTACTCTACTATCATATTTATGTAGTTAAGGACCTTTTAGCTCGACAAATGAGACCTACTCACCCTTTCTGTTTCAAACAGGACTGCTTTATCTTTGTGGCTCCTGAAATCACTCGATATTTTTCATTTTCTTTGTAGTTTCTGGCAAAGAAATCTCGCCTTTATACAAGCCTCCCAGTTTTCCTTAGTTACTGATACACTTCCTAGTTACTCCCACGCTACGGGATGAAGCAAAGGTCAAAATTAATAACCGGACGAAAACGCGAAACGTGTTTCTTTAAAAAAAACCCCAATAATTTATTCCTTTAGTTTTTAAATTACATATTTACTCAGAACATGAAGAAATGCACTTTATCGCTAGGATAACAGGTTAGTTAATTATTTGAGTATGAGAAATGGGCCCCTGTGCATATACGTGCACGCTACGAGGCACCGATCCTTACTTTAGACAGCAGACTTGGGGGCAGTGTAGTTGTTTTGTGTCCCGTTATAGCTGTGTTACTGTTATGTCTCTTTTGTGGTGGTTTGATTGTCTTTCCAATGAGAAATGTCATTTAATTCAGAGGCTCTGCTCCATATACCCCCTTGTGTTAGATTTACCTGGGCATTTAAAGCCCGCCTACATCCATCCATCCATCCATCCATCCATCCATCCATTTTCAATACCTGCTTATTCCTTAACCAGGGTCACAGGGATCTGCTGGAGCCTATCCCAGCTCTCTTTGGGTGGAAGGCAGGAGTACACCCTGGACAGGTCACCAGTCCATCACAAGGCCACATATAGAGACACAAAGACAAACGACCACACACACTCACACTCACTCCTATGGGCCCCGCCTACATTTATTTTGAAATATAATATAATTAATTATAAATTAGGTAACTTGCTTTTTTCATTCAGATGTGTTCCACAAAACTCCATTAGTTGGCAGTAAAGCAAAATATGTGATTAACCGCAGAGGAAGACTGGTGTCAGCTGACTGGAGCACATCAGGTGCTGCTTGTGTTTGGTCTGAGCTTCTGCGTCAGCGCCTTTATCAGCCCTTTTATCCGACAGGTGGCGATGACCCGCATCTATCAGTAACACGTCGATCACGTGACGACTGGATAGCTCACCATCAGCTGGGTTTGATGTGAGTGACTTGTGTGTGTGTGTGTGTGTGTGTGTGTGTAAGAGAGAGAGAGAGAAAGAGAGAGAGAGACAGAGAGAGAGAGAGAGAGAGAGAGAGAGAGAGAGAGAGAGAGAGAGAGGGAAAGAGAGAGAAAGAAAGAAAGGTGTGTGTGTTGATTCGCACACAGTTTCTCCTGGTGTCACTGTAAATCTGCTGTGGAGTGTTGACAGCCTGTTGCAGTCTCTTCAGAGGTACCAGTGAGTCTAAAGAGATGTCTCTGTTAATGGAGCACCAGTTCAGACAGCTACCAGCTGACAGACAGGTGGAGACGAGACCCTTTCTGGAAGCTGTGTCATACCTTCCACCGTTCTTTGGTAAGTGAGGTTTCCACAGTGTGACACAGTAGAGACCACATAGTGACATTCCTCGATATGAACTTATGTGGAAACAATTGTGAAAATCTTCCCAGATGTCACCGCCTGCGGGGAAATGGGCCTCCACTGTCCACACATTTATTTCTTTCAGCTTGTTTTAATGATTATTCTGTTACAGATTGATGGAACTGACAAAGTGATCATTAGTTTTCAGCATGTGGATATATAGTGCTGTATAATTCAAGTGTTGCAGACTGTTAAATTGACCAAAGAGACACAAATAATGCAGGATTTTATTTCAAAAGTAGCCCCCTGCCGTAGACTTGTTTTCCACCAACCTGAATTTTTCATGTGGGATTGGTTTGACTTTGATTAATAAACCCAGAGCCTGTTGTGAGAGAAATCTGTCAAAACACTTTTGTCAAGCCTAATGAAACGATCTTAATCTTTCTAAATGATAATCTTTTTTGGATCGTATGTCTCTCCATCAAGCTCTCCAAAGTGCTTTAGCATGCATAATTTAATCCACTGGCCTGGATTTTAAGTTGTGAAAATTGATTAGTACGGTGTTGAGTTCCCTGTGCCCATTCACTGGTGGCATGGTGCACTGGGGCATCTTTGTGCAACTTCATTCTGTATTAATATGCCAAAGGTCCTCTATTGAAATTGCCATGTGAAACCCTTGACTGGAACCACCTCAGATGTTGATATTAAACTCTTTCCTTCTTTCCACATTATTTTTCCTGACGTAGAAATTTCTTGGCCGACTTTCCTACAAGCAATTAAAGCCCTGTACAGTCACCATCCTTTGAAACGGGATTTTAAAAATGATTTTGCCTAATTAGACCTATTTTCCTGGACCTTGCAGACAGTATTTGATTAACAACTCCTCACTATCCTGTTAGTTTTGTTGTACACATCATAGCAGCATATCTTATATTTTTATGTTTATTTTAAGTGTGAGCAGTTTAACAATGCCAACATCACACTGAGAGGAAGACTAATTAACACATAAGCGAAGGTGCGAGCCTGTCAACAGGCCCAGAACTGAACAAATGATGCTGTTGATACAGATGCATTCACGGACTTTTAGTTTCTGTTTAATTGCCTATAGATCCCAAAAGCACCTTGTATTTGTAACAAAAATCCCTGTCCTGTAAAAAAGTGGAAAATATAGAGAAAACCATACTTTTCAAGACGAGGATGTGTCCGAAACAAGATATGTTGCCGTCAGTGCTGTGACCACACGTCACATCAGCAGGACTGAGTAGTTTCCACTAACAGCTCAGGGGTTGAAAGCTGCCTGTTGTGTGACCAGAAGCCGTGTGAGGTTGAGGACTCTAGATGTCTCTTTGTTCACAATCCTGTCACCAAATACTCAGGTCTTCTGATAGCCCAAATAAATGACACCTTAATAATACTACTGTGTCAATGTATCTGGCCTGGTACATTAACCTTTCCAGTGTTACCGTACTGCCACTTAAAGTTTGTTGTATGTCGGCAACAAATTTGTTAAAACATTTATTTAAACCATGTTTCTGCAATTAATAGTTCATTCTTACATGAAGGAAATCTGTTGAAAAATGTGATGGTTTTCAATGGTGCATTAAAAATATAAGAAGTTTAAATAATTGGCATTTAAGAACAGAATTTAAAACTTTGATACTCAAAAAAAAACTTGTGTGCAAGTCACATTTTTTTGCACTTAAGTTTTAACACTTCTAAATAATAAATAAGTATTTTTTACATGTATTACACCCCGTGTAAATATTTGTCCTCAGACTGCCTCGGTTCTACTATTTTTGCACCAATCAAAGCTGACATATCTGGGAACATCACAGTAAGTACAGTTATTCTTGACTTCAGTAAAATCTGTTACTCTGCTCTTGTATTACGCATTCATTTTTATAATAGTAACAATATATAAAATGCATTGTTTTAACAATTAGAAAATCAGGGCAGTGTATGATACCAACCCAGGGCGGTTCAAGACACTTCAGCAGATTTTGGAGGCAGAGAAAGAAATGCATGGAGCAGAATGGCCCAAAGTTGGAGCAACGTTGGCTCTTATGTGGCTAAAAAGGTTTGACATTTGTGGTTTTTATTGTTAGCAAGCTCTGTAACAATAATAACTGTGCATATTCTCTTTTTAAACAGGGGTCTAAAATTTATCCAAGTCTTCCTTCAGAGCTTGGTAGACGGGGAAAAGGATGACAAGAACCCAAACCTCATTCGAGTCAATGTCACCAAAGCCTATGAAATAGCCCTGAAAAAGTACCATGGTTGGTTGGTGCAGCAGCTTTTCAAGGTGAGTTCACTTGACTTTTATGAGACACATATCTAAAACACAGATATATGATTTAGTGTTATTTGTTAAAAAATGTACCACTGAGCATTTAAAAGGCAAGATGTTGAGATTATACATGTGTTTGTTTTTAGGCAGCTCTATTTGCAGCTCCATATAAGTCAGATTTCCTGAAGGCCCTCTCCAAGGGCCGGGATGTGAAGGAGGAGGAATGCTTTGAGAAAATCAGAAAATTCCTCATTAACTTCTCTGTCACTGTTGATGCTATTTATGATATGTACAATAAGATGAATGCTGAGCTTGACTACACAGTGTGACTGTAGGCTGCTCCTCTTCCCTCCACTTAGTTTACAAAGTCATTTACACTTCTGTATGTCTTGACTTGGCGCCGTTTAGCTCTCACTGAAATATAGGACTGTGGCTTACATATTTGACGTTTGGTGTTTTTATAATTGTATATATACTAAGCTACATAAAACATAATAATGACAGCATTTGATTCCCTTTACCTTACATTTAATAAATTTTCTTTTTCTTTTGTGTTTTCTTTAAAAGCTGGTGTAAATACTGCATACTGAAGATACTTTTAATACTACACAGCTGTTTGTGCCTTTAGCTGAAATTTTGGATCATTTAAGTGACCATGTCAGCTTTTCTGTCTTTTATCATATATACACTGTATATTTTGTATACATATACGTTAGTGTGAACCAGGCAGACCAGGCAATAAGAACAAAATGTTAATTATTATTGAAGGGCTGGTTTGCCTCTGTTATCCTTTGCTATGCAGGATTTACATTTCTTTAAAGCAGTGTTTTTCAGTCCACTCTGCTCTCAGGTTCATGTTCTTTAAACATCATTGTTGAGAAAACAAGAAATGTTATATTCCAGCCTTTTGTTGTTATTGTAGAGGTTATGTTGATGGTTTTCAGCTAAGCTTGAGTGACTGAAATGCTTGTCTGTAGTCTTTTGTGGCTGAAATTATATTGGAGTGTGTATATTTTTAAAACCATTATTTGCAATAAACATATTTGCAACAGTCGTGTGTTTGGCAGTATTAGTCCTTTCTTTTCTTCTTTTATTTCTTTATTCATTTACTTCTTGTATATCTTTGCAATTTTCCATGATATTTTTCACTACAAACACATTAATAAATACTTCCTCCAGATTTGTTGATTAGTACAAATCAAGGTACATATACTATCAATATTTTTGTGTATATTCCTACTCCATATTCACTCCTATAACACCAACTGTTACTTATTACTTTAAAGATCTGCATTTTATATAAATCATCTGGTCATCACATAAAACAGGATGTACTGTTATAAATAAATGACACAATACAGTTATAAATAGCTTCACTTTAACCTGCGGCAACATGAAAATGCAGCTTATTCTGTATGTAAACACATCAATAAGAATAACTCAACACTCTGCTGTATTTTATAATTACATATTTCTAATTCTGCCTCTTACTTTAGGCTTAACATTACCACGTACACTCTGTAGAGGTCAACTACAGCCCAAGGATTTGTTAATATTTCACTATATAAACACGAGTAAATAAATCAGTCCATGTATTTCAATCACTGAACCAAGACACCTATTTTTCTTTTGTGTGTGGTGTTTCATGCTCCCTTTGTCTGGGTCACCCCACATTCCAGATTTATTAAACTTCAGTCCACCTGATTGTTTGAGTTTGAATAGTTGAGAAATGGGTCAGTTTTTGTGAAATAAGAAAATCTCTGCAGCTATGTTTTTTCAGCAATAAAACTGGGATAGGACAATAAGAATGAACTTTCCCTCAGGGCGTTTAAGTCAGCATGAATGAAGTCTTAAAAAAAAAACAATTGAACATGTCTGATTCTGTGAAAACTGGGATGGAAAGCTTAAAAAAAGCTACTAAATGGACCTTCTGGCGGAGTTGTTTGATCAACTTACTATGGAAAAGGAGGAATCATGTCAACAATAAGTTGAGTGACTTACCAATGACACACTTACAGTGGGTACGGAAAGTATTCAGACCCCTTTAAATTTTTCACTCTTTGTGTCATTGCAGCCATTTGCCAAAATCAAAAAAGTTCATTTTATTTCTCATTAATGTACACTCAGCACCCCTTCTTGACAGAAAAAAACAGAAATGTAGAAATTTTTGCAAATTTATTAAAAAAGAAAAACTGAAATATCACATGGTCATAAGTATTCAGACCCTTTGCAGTGACACTCATATTTAACTCACATGCTGTCCATTTCTTCTGATCCTCCTTGAGATGGTTCTGCTCCTTCATTGGAGTCCAGCTGTGTTTAATTAAACTGATTGGACTTGATTAGGAAAGGCACACACCTGTCTATATAAGACCTCACAGCTCACAGTGCATGTCAGAGCAAATGAGAATCATGAGGTCGAAGGAACTGCCCAAGGAGCTCAGAGACAGAATTGTGGCAAGGCACAGATCTGGCCAAGGTTACAAAAGAATTTCTGCAGCACTCAAGGTTCCTAAGAGCACAGTGGCCTCCATAATCCTCAAATGGAAAAAGTTTGGGACGACCAGAACTCTTCCTAGACCTGGCCATCCAGCCAAACTGAGCGATCATGGGAGAAGAGCCTTGGTGAGAGACGTAAAGCGCTTCACCAGTCAGGGCTTTATGGCAGAGTGGCCCAACGGAAGCCTCTCCTCAGTGCAAGACACATGAAAGCCTGCATAGAGTTTGCCAAAAAACACATGAAGGACTCCCAGACTATGAGAAATAAGATTCTCTGGTCTGATGAGACCAAGATTGAACTTTTTGGCGTTAATTCTAGGCGGTATGTGTGGAGAAAACCAGGCACTGCTCATCACCTGCCCAATACAATCCCTACAGTGAAACATGGTGGTGGGAGCATCATGTTGTGGGGGTGTTTTTCAGCTGCAGGGACAGGACGACTGGTTGCAATTGAAGGAAAGATGAATGTGTTCCAAGTACAGAGATATCCTGGAAGAAAACCTCTTCCAGAGTGCTCAGGACCTCAGACTGGGCCGAAGGTTCACCTTTCAACAGGACAATGACCCTAAGCACACAGCTAAAATAACAAAGGAGTGGCTTCGGAACAACTCTGTGACCGTTCTTGACTGGCCCAGCCAGAGCCCTGACCTAAACCCAATTGAGCATCTCTGGAGAGACCTGAAAATGGCTGTCCACCAACGTTCACCATCCACCCTGACCGAACTGGAGAGGATCTGCAAGGAAGAATGGCAGAGGATCCCCAAATCCAGGTGTGAAAAACTTGTTGCATCATTCCCAAGAAGACTCATGGCTGTACTAGTTCAAAAGGGTGCTTCTACTCAATACTGAGCACAGGGTCTGAATACTTATGACCATGTGATATTTCAGTTTTTCTTTTTTAATAAATTTGCAAAAATTTCTACATTTCTGCTTTTTTCTGTCAAGATGGGGTGCTGAGTGTACATTAATGAGAAATAAAATGAACTTTTTTGATTTTGGCAAATGGCTGCAATGACACAAAGAGTGAAAAATTTAAAGGGGTCTGAATACTTTCTGTACCCACTGTAAATCAAGGCCTAACATTAAATCCCGTCTGTTTCATAGGGCAACAACTGTAAAATGACTGTATCAACACAGTCAGGGGAAGAAACATTATATCCTGTTGACACCACATTATTCTAGTGATTACATGTAAACTGCCCAAACTGGTTTTACTATTTCCAGGAATAAGGGAGACACTTTAGAGAGCTCAAAAACCAGGGGCGGGCAGATCGACAGATATCGACATAATATCCGCTACGGTTGCCATTTACTGAGACTTCACACTTCGCAACGCTCCCTCTCTGTTTCTGCTACATATTCCATTTTTTATTTTTTTTCCCACTGGGAAACTAGATCCCCACGTCTTGGTATCCTGCAGCTCAACAGGACAAGAAGTACAGATAATGAATTTATGGATGGACGCACCAAACACTAGTGGTGAATGAGCTGAGTGGATTATTTTATTATTATTAGTTATTTCCATACCAAATTACATATCAATTACTATGTAATGTTATTTTAACAGTTTAATGTTAGTTTTGCTGCAGTGTTTTTTGCTATTTTTACACTTTAAATTACTAGATACTATTACTATTATTAGGCCTCTATATATTTCAGAAAAAAAGATTAAAGTCCAGATTAATATTAATTTTACAACCAAGACCAGCAATAAACAGGGATTGCAAAAAACAAACAAACAAACAAATGCAATGCAAATGCATTAAAAAATGGATTAGGGTGAAGGATGTCTCAGATGTCTTATGCATATCTGCAGGAAACAGACTTCTTCACCCCCCCCGACCCCCGAACAGGGTCCGCTTGAAGAACAGGTTCCTGAGTTTGTTTGCATGCGGCCCCTAGCGGACAGTGTCGGTACTGCATCTTATACTTCCGCGTTTGCGTCGTTCAACTTTTCAGGTGAGCCATCCCTATGTCCCACCCAAATCCAGAGAAGGCATCCGTTGTTCTCCAGGGCTCAAACAGCGCACAGGGACAGACGGAGCACAGACACACCGTCGTTTACAAACAGCACTTGGTGTCATCCGGCCACAAAATAGCGCACGGCAGGCGACAGAAACTTTCAGCGCTTTTCAAACTATGGAAAAAAGCTGAGGACCAGTTATTTCCCTAAGAAAATAAGGTCTACGGTAAGTAACACCTCCGTGCTTCTGTAGTGTAGATGCCTCTTTGTAAGTGTTAAGGAAAGATAATTCTGAATTAGGGATTAGTTCAGTAATTATTGAGAAAAAGTTAAACTGAAGTTTGGTATTGTGCTATAATGGAGCTTCTTCAGAACAGCTGTCCGTGTTTAATATTATTTTTTACTGTTTTAATATCATCCACGTATGCTACACATTTTGACAATGTTGGCCTTTTGTCTGTGTTTTATGTATCATCACTTTATACAAAACAGTTTTGTTGGATCCAGGGTGGGCCCTATTACCTTTAGAGCCATTCAAATCTAATATATTTAAAAACATGGTATTTTATACACATTTTCTTTACTTGGGCTCCATGTAAAGCTTCTACAGCATTTGGATAATGTCAAATCAGCAGTGACAGAGCAGGAAGTCCCACATCACTGATGGGACATTACACTCGTCCCATTTAGAAGCTTCGACATGTGAATTAGCACTTCCTGAACCAATAAGTGAATAATATTTGAGCTTTGAGTATACTTAATGTTTTATGATCCCGTTCTATCATTTGGACAGTTTTAATATACAGTGGGTTCCTTTCTGCCCTCAGACACCTCCACTAAACAACTTAATCTTTTGCTCTTCGCTATAATAATCTATCAGGGGCAGGCTCTCTTTGTTCATCTGTCTTTTTTGCTGTTAAATTCCCACTGAAGTGTAAAGGAATGGTAATCCCATGTGTCAGGGAGAGTTATGAGTCATTCCTGTCTGACAACCGGACCTCATCTCCTTTGTCTGTGTTACTCCTTTACAGCACAGTTTGACTTAGACAAGTTTCCAATGTCATGAGCAGACTCAGGAAAAAAAAACACAGTTCCAGAGGAAGCTGTGCAGGGACATCCGTGAGGCTTACATGTCATTCAAATGTCCTTGTGATAGCATACTCTTAGCAGTATAGTGAGTGTTGAGGGTTTCTTGAGTCCATACAGATAATGTGATTGTGCCTGCTAGAGAAAACATGTCCTCCTGAACAATGAGAGGCCACACCAGTATTGGTTTTGGCCTCAATACTCCCTTAGGTTTTCCACAGATCCCAGTTCCCCATGACAGAGCATTTTTTATGATGTTCAGAAATTTCCGATTGTGTTTATAGTTTTGTGTCAGTAATTTCTAACATGGTTACTTTTTGTTTTACAGGATACCCATATGCTTCAGTATCATTTCCAGTTTTACCTGAAAAGGAATCTGGCACATCTTTGTGATAAACGTGATGAATGAGGTACGAATGAGGGTGAAAGTCAGTTGTCTATTTTAAAATGTGCTTTGGTAGGTCAGCTACTGTTTGTCATTAGTTTAAATAGTATTTTTTCAGTTTGGTGTTATCATAGTGGCTAACTTACAAAAAACTCATCTGACTCTTGCTGCCTTTCCTGCAGTGTTGTATAGTGGAGTTTCACCTCAGAAATATCACTTGTTTAAAAAAAATAAATGACTCCATGTTCATGTAGTCATGTCATGTTTACGCAGCAAATATTTTATATATTTAATAGGTGTGGTTGTTTTTTTTAGGTTCAATTGATCATGAAATGAGATGTGTCCAGGTCTGAGAGGTTTACTATCTCAGCTGAACTATTTCCTGGACCAAACAACATCTGAAAATCATATCAACAACATAATAACATTGTCTCTGAATATATAAAAAAAAAAAAAAAAAAAAAGGTGTCACTCCTGCCTGTTTACCATTATATATCTCTAACATAGCCTTTCCATCTTCCTCTATTTAGTACATACTCCTTCCTCCACTATCGTTTAGAACATGTCAAATATGTTTGAAGTGAAACATTAGTATGTCCGTCTATCATAGATGTCCGCTTGAATATATATTGAATAGTTTAAAACTCGGGTGTCCAACCCAGGGTTACTGTCCTGCTTGTTTTCCAACTATTTCTGCTTTAGTCACTGCTGATTACCTGCGTTCAGCCAAGATACCATCTCAGATGAAGGGGGGAAGGGAGAAACAAAGTGATGTGGTATTTTCTAGCTTCTCACTGACTGAACACATCTGATACAGGTAACCAGATGTTTCAGATGTGAAAACAAGCAAGGCCGTGGCTCTCGAGGAACGTGGGCTGGGCACCCCTGGTTTAAGACTACTTTTTCATTTGTAAAATGCTTTCCTGATTACCCAAAGGCCATGCAGCTCACTCAGAATATTTTGTTATGGTTTTTATTAGGGTCGAGCTGCTGTTCTCAGAAGGTGCCACCTTGCCTTGTCCAAGGCCAACACCACTGACTCTCTTCCTGGTGGAGATACTCAATCTGTGGACTCAGGCAACAGCGGGGCCACTCAGGCTGAGAGCGATGCAGCGTTCCCTTTGTCTGAGCTCTCCCACCTGTTTGAGAGCCAGGATGGCTCCCCGTCAACTCAGGACACAGGTCAGGATTCAGCCCTGGAGCCAGTTCAGCCTGGTCAACCCACAGACAACAGACAGAACTTGCGGATGAAGTTCCAAGGGGCTTTCAAGAAGGGCATTTCTAATCCTATGGACCGACTGGAAAGTACCATATATGATTCGAATGTGGTTCCAGGCCCAAAGAAAGCCCCCATGGACTCACTCTTTGACTATGGTACCTACAGCAACATCAGCAACCAGAAGCAGAAACGGAGAAAGAAACTTCCAAGAGGGTGAGAGGGAGCCTCTCTGTCTCTAAACTACTCTTCATGGGTGTTTCCTTTAAACAGGTTTACTTTTTGGTCTCAACTGCTGTGGGCTAGTTTGGAAAAATGTTGTCATAAAAGTAAAAATCTCCCCCAACTGCCACTGTAGACAGAGGTGTGGCACATGAGAAAGTATGGACCCACACACACACACACACACACACTGTGGACCAAGCAGGCCTTCATTCAACCCATTCATTGATGTAACAGAGGGCTTGTTGTTTGGTCCTCTGAGGTAATATTTAGGCTGCTGCCTGCTTCTGGCAGCTGTACCTGTTCGTTATGCACAGAGGTCTATTTATTGAAGCATTCAAGGGTGTGTGTAATTGCCTAAACGATGCATCGTACAAACAGTCTATTCAGAATTTTCTGTCAATGAAATGTAAAAAATAAAAAATCCATAGTTTTCAATGGAAACTCCCCCACCTTTTTTTTTTTTTGTCATGTTTTTGTATCTCATTAGTAAAGCCGAGACTTGCGGCGATGAAGGGCAAAACTCAGACCCGCCAAAGGTGATGAAAACATTCACCCGCTTTCTCCTCTTTGAGTGCGTGTCGCGTGGGGACCCTGGGGCCCTCGAGGGCCTGTTGGAGTACCTGCAGAGCCATGAAAAGAGATTAACTGATGAGGAGTTCAGAGGTGAGGTGTTGGTGTAGGTGGAAGTCATGTCAGATATTTATGTACTGCTTTTTCACTTGTCTACACCAACCACTGTAGAGTTAGACTACAGGGGAGTATAAAGGGCTTAAATGCAGTTAACATATAGTAGATTGTTTTTCACACTAACACAGTTTTTGTCAGAATTGTTAATCTTGAGTCTGTCTATAGCAGAAGCTTTACATTTTTTATCTTCCTGCTTCTTTATCTTTGACCTTTTGTACTCTCTTCTTTTGTGTTGTTTTTGGCTTAGAGGATGTTAGAGGAAAAAGGAGAAGGCAGGTCCAAGAAATTCTCCCCAGCTTTTATAACAAGGGGCAGAGAGAAATCACAGCAAACTGTCATCTCTGAGTTAAACAGGCCTTTGCGGTCTTTTTTTTTTTTTTTTTTAAAAAAAACAAAGACTAAAAATAGTTCAAGGCCGTGCTTTACTCCTGTCTTTAACAGTTTGTTCCTATAACCCTAAATCCTTATTTTCATTTAATCAATTCCCAAAACTCTGACTCTTCTGAAACTTTTGCTCTGTAACATTACTCACTGCCAGATCATTTACAGTCACACAACAGGAAATCACATCTTATGACACCACATTCACAAGCAGAGGCTACGTGGAAAGACTGTGGAGCTGCTTGCAAAATTTCAAAAGAAAATATGATTTGAATAAAAAAAATAAAAAAACAACTTGTACTCATTGAGTCAGCTGTAACACAAGAACATCACAACCTGAGGTTGCAAGCAACACTGAAACAGCTAAAAGTGATGAAATAAAGCACAAAGTAATGGATCTCTAAATGGTTCAAATGGTTTAAAATAATGACTAAATGGATAAAAAGATAAATTATCTAGAGGCAATGGAAGTTTTGACTTTAGGACAATTACAAACAACTGATACAAGTATCCACAGATCACATTAACTAGCACCTGGTTTAAAATGAGTTTCAATGGAAATGTTCCCGAAAGTGTTGATGACGGTGGTACTTAGGTTCATCTGATAAGGCTGTGGGAGTATGTCTGAAAAAGTGCTGTGAGATTAAAATAAAAATCATTGCCTATCCTCTTAAACAGTTCTGTCTGAATCAGAAAATATTCTTTACTTTTTTCTTGCAGAGCTATCCACGGGTAAGACCTGTCTGCCTAAAGCCCTGCTCAACCTTTACAACGGTCAGAATGACACCATCCCATTGCTGGTGGACGTTGCAGAGAAGACAGGGAACCTCAGAGAGTTCATAAATACGCCCTTCAGGGATGTCTACTACAGAGGTATGGAAATAGCTCACTAATGAGAACATACAGTTACATAAAACTAATTTGTAATGTAAAGGACTTAACAGAAATAAGCATCTAGTTGAATTGTATAGTTTCATAGACAACAATCCCCTTATCTTCTACTGAGAAGAAGCTGACAGGCAGAAAAAAAAGGAACGTATGTGCTGAAGCTGTATGCAGCTCTGTAAATGAGAAGATCCAGGTTTCATTTGTGTGGATTAAGGCCTTATTTTTTTTAGTTGTGAGATATCAGTGAGTGGAACCTTTTCATACAAAGGGTCTATTCATTGTGCATTTACCTAATCTCTGTATTTTACAGGTATGGTATGGGAGTAAGTTAAAATAAATCTTATTTTCTACCTTTTTATGTGCTATCATGGAAATGTCCAAGGGTGGAGTCTAACGTCTATGGGCGTATGTCCATATACTCACAGTATTAACCTCTCAGGTTTTATCACCTCCACACTCAACTTCATAATTGGGAATAGGTTTAATGTAATCCTGGGTGCTATTAAGTACCCTGCAGTACTGAAAGTGAACTTAACACAGAGGCTTCCATAAAGAGGTCACAGCAGTCACTGTGGGTTAAATGCCGTAATGGCTATTTATTATGACCATAATATGAAAAGTAAATTTAATCCTCAAATAAAAAGGCTGTCGTACAATGGTCAGGAGCCCAACCAGTCACTGGTGGCATGTTGAGGGTATTCTAATGGTGCAATAAAAAGAAAACTAACCACAACCAATAAATCAAATAGAAACACCACAAAAACATTCAAACACAAACCATGCCAACAGTGAGTGAACCCCCCAGACATCAGCTGCAGCCGTGGATGGGGGCCACTTCCAGCCACACTGCTAAGAACAAAGAAAACTATAATTAAAACTCAAATTAACATACATACACAACTACACTAAATGGTACTCAGTGCTCAATTTCCTACCAAAGCCACCAGAACACAAACCTAACACTCAGCCTGACACACCTGCTTCTCCTTTGTCTAATAATCAGTTTAGCTGCAGTTCCTCCATCGCTGCCACCACAGCATGAGTCCCTGTGTCGCCCTGCCACATTAACAAAAGAAAAAAAGTCTGCAGGCAAATGCAAGAGTCTACCCTGTTGTGCAACTGTGCTTATTTGCTCACAGAATTCATGTCAACATAATTAACTCCATACACCTCAATTTTGTAATCACATCTTGGAAAACACAGTTTTTCAATTGAAAGATGGCACAAAAAGAAGTGTTGTTAAATACTTTTAAGAGGGAAAAAATGTTTTTGTATTGTGTTCTGTTGCGTTGTCAGGCCAAACGGCGCTCCACATTGCTATCGAGCGACGCTGTAAGCAGTATGTGGAGCTGATGGTGGAGAAGGGAGCTGATGTACATGCCCAGGCCAGGGGGCGCTTCTTCCAGCCCAAGGACGAAGGGGGTAACTTCTACTTTGGTAATGACCTTTTTCAGCACATACTGTATGAGCTCATTGTTATTCAGTATCTGTATTTTTAGACAGCATTATACGCTGACCTCAACTGAAAAAAAAAATATCAGACACTGAGTTCTTTAAAGCTGATGCCATATTTTCTGACTCATATAGTCTTAATGATGCGGTGCCTCCGAGGTTTCTGACTTCACTGGTCACTTTTTCAATTTCCACACAGACTTTCATTTTCTGCTTTACTCACAAGTTGTTATCACTTTGACAAAGGTGGTTATTGTTTTACCAGAGTGAAAATCCAAGTTTTGAATTGTGTAATATTACAGCTGTTTATGCATCATACATGTTCCTGGCAAGGAAACTAGTATCACAATGGAGGCATGAACTGAATTAGTCCCCACCTATTCTCTGTTTACGTGGCAGGATTCGACTGGACTAATACGGTCAGGATACCACTGTGGTCCAGTGCTGAACTTCACCTTACAGCCAACTGTTTTTGAAGTGTCGTATGAGAAACTATCATGCAAAAAACACATAAAACATATTCCAGCATTATGTTATACACTGCACAGTTGCATCCAGTGAAAGGTGTTTGTGTTCTGCAGTTCAGAAAAGTAAACATCCTCTGCTGGCTTCACTGACCTCTATGATGAGGTGGGGAAATTAACCAGAACTTGTAAAGTCAGTTCAACACTGCCCTCCACAGGCGACTGATCAGTACAGTAAATAAACAGCTGACTGCTGCTTGTAGTCTGGTCCATAATGGGCCCCATCTCATCCATGTACCCAGAGAAAAATGTTTTTAACTTTGAACTTTCTGATGGTTATAGCAGTGATTTATATATTGTAGATATTAGTGATACTCTATAAAAACATTTAAAGAAAGGTAGATATAGCCTGTGATCAACAGTTTTTTTTTTTTTTTCCCAAACCAATTTAAAAAATTTTATTTGATTAAATTCAAGCATTACATTCCTCACACATCACAGAGGAGATGATTTCTATTTGCACTCAGCACGGTTGTCATTCCCAAATCCCAGCGTGTCCGGGCACAGTGTGAGTAATTTGCTGTGGAGCTTTGCAGTGAGGTGAACAGGAACCTGGCAGGGCTGATGGCTAATGGGATTTAGACTCACGCTAACACTCTGCATGCACCCGTGCAAATCCATGAAGAGGAGCGTTTCTATGTGAGGTGACAAAGTAATCTGTCACCCATGGCAACGGCTCATTTTCAGCAGCTGCTTTTGGCACTCTGGCCCCATTGTGCCCCTCCCTCAAACAACTGCTAATTGTGCTGTTTTCATAGCAGGGATTTAAGTTATATCTTTGATCCATGTTTAGTATGCTTTTTGCTAAACCATGCAGACACCAGCTACAGCTCTTAATGAACCCTCCTGTTGATTTGCTTATTTTTTAATCAGAAATACAGTTGTCTTACCGTCCTGTGAATTCTGTATGAAGTGAGCATGCTTCTCTGTGGTCTGCCCAGGTGAGTTTCCTCTCTCACTGGCTGCATGCACTAACCAGCCCGACATTGTGCACTACCTGACCGAGAATCCACACAAGAAAGCCGACCTGCGGCGCCAGGATTCACGTGGAAACACGGTGCTGCACGCCCTGGTGCACATCGCGGACAACACCAAGGACAACACGCGTTTCCTCACAAAGATGTACGACCTGCTGCTAATCAAGAGCGCCAAGCTGTACCCAGACTGCAGCCTGGAGAGGGTGCTCAACAACGATGGCATGTCACCTCTCATGATGGCCGCCAAGCTGGGCAAGATAGGGGTAGGGATAATGATACAGTGTGTCAGGCAGCATCAGTGCAGTTAAAAGTTTTAATCATCACATGTCAACACGACTTAACATTACTGGGCCCAAGTGACAGGTCATCAGGTCAGCCTCTCCATGTTCCTCCAGGTTTTTCAGCACATTATCCGACGTGAAATTAAAGATGAGGAAGTTCGTCATCTGTCACGCAAGTTTAAGGACTGGGTTTACGGTCCAGTGTACTCCTCCCTTTATGATCTGTCGTCACTGGACACGTGTGGCGAGGAAGCATCTGTGCTGGAAATCCTGGTCTACAACAGTCGCAATGAGGTGAACAAAGACAGTTTTACTGGTTATCCAACAGCTGACATGTTTTTCTCAATATCAAGATACTAAGAGCAAGGAACACCAGGTTTAAAATAAAAATGTATGGATCTGTACAAAGATTAGGATTGATATTCTGTTTTTATTACCCTGTATCCCGTTGTCAGAACCGGCATGAGATGCTGGCAGTGGAGCCCATCAATGAGCTGCTGAGGGCCAAATGGCAGAAGTTTGCTGCTGTCACCTTTTACATCAGCGTTGTGTCCTACATCATCACCATGATCATCTTCACCCTAGTGGCTTATTACCAGCCAACAGAAGGAACGGTGGGTATGAAGCTACTGAAAATAGATAGAACTGTTGAATGTGGTCTTCCAGCCAAATGTAGAATTTTCAGTACACCATTATGAAAAGATTCATATTGAATGAATGGATTATATTCAAGACTGGATGTAATACAGTTTTCTTCAATTAAATTCTAATAAGACTGAAATTCTCAGTATTGGCCCCAATAGCCTTACTGAACAAATAGCACCGGTCATGGGGCCATAATGCAATTTATTAAGCCCTCCGCTAGAAACTTGGGTGTCATCTTTGACTCTGGTTTGACTTTTGAGAATCGTGTCACTAAGCTTGTCCAGTCTTGCCACTATCATCTCAGAAATATTGCCAGACATACTGAAACAATAATTCATGCTCTTATTTGTTTGAGTCTTAACAGTAAAAATCTTTCAGCCAGTCCAGAACTCACCTGCTAGACTCTTGTCTAGAACTAGATTTGGCCATATCACCCATGTTTTAGCTGCTTTACACTGGCTCCCAGTTTGATTTAGAATTGATTTAAAGAATTTACTTATCACTTTTAAGGATCTTCATGGCCTGACTTCTGCCTATATTGTCCATCTTTTATGCACTTTGACATTGTTTGAGATCTTCACATGATGCTCTTTCCAGTTGTTCCAGCTCAGATTTCTTTTCCCCCACATTTCAGACAGACTCTGGAATGAGATGGCCTTGGAAATTAGACAGGCGGGTATCATTGTCTTCTTTTAAGGATTTGTTGAAATATATTTTTTACAAAACTTTTTTGATTTAATCTGAAATAATTAATATTGTTTTATGTCTGTTTATTTCATCTTGCTTTTATTTTTTTTATAGATAATTATTTTATTGTACATACATAGCAGTTATCTACCTTTTTTTCTAATTTTAAATATATGTTCAGCATTTTCTGTGTAGGTCACATGTGAAGTACATTAGGTAGCCTACCACTACATGCAAAATGTTAATGCATCATGTACTAGAGCAGCAAAATTATTCCAAATTTGTACCAGATTCTGTTTTCATAGCAGGAATTTAAGTTATATCTTTGATCCATGTTTAGTAAGCTTTGCTAAACCATACAGACTCCAGCTACAGTTCTTAATTAACTCTCCTGATAATCTAGTGCATTGTATAAAAGGAATATTTAAAGATTTTGGGAAATAAGCTTATCCACTCTTTTTGCCAAGAGGTAGATGAGAAGATTGATACCACTCCCATTTTCGTACACTAAATATAAAGCTCTAACCCGCAGCTGTTTTTTTTTTTTTTTTTTTCTGCATAGGCATAGCTCCCCTCAAAAAAATGAATCCTTTAATTCACAGTCTGGTCCTGTCGACTTATGTTTGCACCTATAGTACTTGTAACTTTTTTTAAAACCTTCTTCATGGCATTTTGTTTTGTTGTTTAAAATCTTATCTTACTTCGTTCCAGCCTCCGTACCCCTACAATACATCCTCTGATTTCCTGCGGTTGACGGGAGAAATTATCACCTTGGCATCTGGAATCTTCTTTTTCATCACCAATGTGAGTCAGTGGGATCTGATGCATCTTTATGGGTTTATGTTTTTTTTTCCTTTTGTCATTTACAGACAAACTGTATTGACAGTGCTGTTGTTGTCATTATGGAAATATTTCTGCTAACTCTTTGCAGCTTAAGGACCTCTTCATGAAGAAGTGCCCTGGGGTGAAGTCTTTATTTATTGATGGATCCTTTCAACTGCTGTAGTAAGTTTCCATCCTCTGTCCTTGCTCCCCCTCTCCCTCACCTCTGCTGCATCACTTGCTGACTTTTACCCGAGGCAAATTTTGCATCCTCTTAATTGAGTCATCTAATTAATTTCTTAACCTCCTTCCTGGCATGTTTTAAACTTTACATTTTTAATTAAACCCATGATCCAAACAAAGGGCAGAGAATGTTGAGCACCTCTTTGAATCATTAGCAGGCTGTAATGTTGTCATTCTGTTAAAATGCCAAATACCAGCAATCACATCTCCCTGGCTGCATGTATTCCTTCACCATCACATACTTTTAGCATCAGATCTGGTTCCTTGACAGAGTTTCTCTCTGTCCTTTCTAGTTTCATCTATTCTGTGCTGATTGGAGTCACCGCTGCTCTCTACCTGTCTGGAATTAAAGCTTATGTGGCTGTGATGGTGTTTGCACTTGTCCTGGGCTGGATGAACACACTTTACTTCACTAGAGGCCTGAAGCTCACCGGTACATACAGCATCATGATACAGAAGGTTAGATAATCAAAATGGACAGAAAATAAATCAGTAAGCCCTTATGTCTCTGTGCCATAATGCTCTTTTGTTTTTGGTTGTCAGATTCTTTTCAAAGACCTTTTCCGATTTCTGCTTGTGTACGTGCTCTTCATGATTGGATATGCATCAGGTAGGCTTGTGTATGTCACCAATACTTAAAGTAGCAGTTGAGGAGACAGTAGAATACACTCATACCCGTCTATTAACGTCAAATTAAATTTACAGCCAGAAGAGGGTTTCCCAGTTTCCAGTTTTCATGCTGAGCTAAATGTCTAGCTGTTAACTTGCTGCTAACAGGGTTTTGTTTTTGTTTTGGTTTTATATGTTGGCCTATTTCCCCCTGCTTAGTCTTTATGCTAATTTAATCATCTCCTGACTGTGACTTCATATTTAATAGACAGAAATTATAGCAGTGTGCATCGCCTTATCTTACTTTCAGCAAGAGAGCAAATTAAAATATTTTAGTTGAACAGTTTCTCGCAAACACATAACGAAGCCTCTTTTTAACCACAGCCCTTGTGTCCCTGCTGAGTCCTTGTCCTCCACCCGGCACCGAGTGTGACGGAGGCTGCCCCACCTATCCAAAGTGCAGGGACCAAGGCACCTTTAGTGTTTTCCTACTGGACCTTTTCCAGCTCACCATTGGAATGGGAGATATGAATATGGTCCAGAACGCACAGTATCCAGGGGTCTTCTTCATCCTGTTGGTTACGTATATCATCCTTACTTTTGTGCTGCTTCTCAACATGTTGATCGCTTTAATGGGGGAGACGGTGGGAGCGGTGTCGAAGGAGAGCAAGAAGATCTGGAAGCTTCAGGTGAGCTGATATTGGTGTCACTATTCAATCTGAAATGTCAGCATTTAATCAGATTCAATGCTAAATGGCCAATTCCCCCTATTTTGCTATGAAGTTTTAGTTTACTGTAATTTGTCCAGATATTGATATATCTGTCTGAGATTTTTTCCTCCAACCCAAACACAAATAAAGTCAAATAATTTAATCTGAGGTGCCAACAGGTTTGAAAAATTACATTTAAACAAGAGTGTCTAAAATCAATAACTTTTCAAGGCTGTACTGAGAAACAGAGTTGCTTTAAGGCTGAATGTTAACACGTTCCCATTGACAATGATAGGCTATTTTTTAGCAGGTATAACTTGGACCATCATCATAGTTTAGCATGTTGAGTGGACTAAATACTCTCGCTAAACATGTACTCACAGTGGGCAACGACCATCTTGGATATTGAGCGCTCATTCCCAGTCTGCCTTCGCAAGTACTTCCGAGTCGGGGAGATGGTGACTGTGGGGAGAAACCAGGACGGCACACCTGACCGCCGCTGGTGTTTCAGGTATTTTGCATGACTCCCCCATCGCTGTCACTCAATCGCATTTCCAATTCCACTAAAGAGAACTGTACATCCTTCTGATGTCTTGTTACATTAGGGTAGATGAGGTTAACTGGTGTCACTGGAATCAGAACCTGGCAATAAATGAGGATCCAGGCCATGGGCTGCAGCAGAGCGTCAAGGTCTTGAAAAGAGGTGAGATTTTCCACTATCTTCTTTTCCATTCGGCTGCTCCCTTCAGGGCTCGCCACAGCGAATCATCTGCCTCCTTTTCCCACTATACTCTAACAAATAAATCCACAAGATGTGTGAAATATATGTGTTTGTGGAAGACACTCATTTATTTATACAGACAGGAAAAAATACCTTCTTTTCTTTCCCTCTAGATCGTTGGACCACAGTGGTCCCGCGAGTGGTGGAGTTAAATAAGGGTCTGCGGCATCGTGATTCAGTGATAGAGATGGAGCGGCTGGCACCTGGAAAAGACTAGTCCTGTCGTTCTTGTACAGCGACAGCAGAGAGCCATCAGCATCAGTGGGATCGCTCTGCAGGGCCAACTGGGGCGATAAGGGCCCTAATTTGCACAGGTCTCATGTTCAGAGAAAGTATAGTGAACGTTACAATAAGAAAATCAGTGTTGACCCTCAACTGAATTACACTAAATAGACTCAAAAACACTGATCTCTATCCCTGAGATTTAAAAAGATGAAAAAGTAGCGTAATGACAGGGTGAAGCCTAAAGTGTTTTCCTAGGGGAGCTGAAATGAAATGTACTGTATTTAAACATTTCTGACACCAGAGGTTGATCACTCAGGGATTTAGGAGTAAAACTATTTCAGCATTTCCACACACCTTATAGTGTTGACAAAAACACAATAAATAGTTTTTTCATAGCGAGCAGAAGCATCCTTGCTGTATTAGGTAATTAACAATGTTGTCTGATAAATATGAAGCTATAAATATAATCACAATAGTATATAATAGTATTTCTGCAAGAAAACATTGCAAATATTTTTAGACTTAGTAATCAGAATTTCAGGTTTTATAAGCTTTTAGTTGCGTTTTCTGATTTGAATGTTTGTTGTTCGGACTGTAAGTGTTCAGTGTATAGAAAGTATCTGTTTTATAGTATATTTTCTTTCCACTTACTCCATTGTCTTAATTATATAATGTCAAATCTCATTGAAGTTTTGGGCTTAGATTCTAAGTTCAGGCAGCACATCTTTCATCTCAATACACTATGCCAATTTGTGATGTGCGCATTATATGAATACAAAGGCATTGTTCCTAACAAGGGGGGAATGATGAGCAGGTTATAGCAAATACAAAACAATAGTCTTTGGTGTTACAGTTTGTCTTTGAGTTTCCAGAGTTATTGTTCCTTTGCAGCTGGGGTATTTGCATAATCAACTCTCAGACCTTGCCATTATGTACTTCCCCTTATTTTCTGCCGTGTTTTCATTGTTGTTGGCTCCTTGCCCTAAACAGCATCTTTTTTGTGCACACCCACTGTATATATGTCTTTTTATACTACATGACAGAGTTTGATTAAGAGCAGATAGACCGAACAGTTCATTTTCAATGATTCATTACTGGTGAAGGTCACAGGTCATTGTTCACAATGTTTACGCTGCTTTTATAAAGAGACACGTCTGTGCATTTTATACTGTTTGTACATTGCTGCACAGAACAATAAACGCTGAATTTATTTTATAAATCATGTTCTAGTCTGCCTTGCAATTTCTTCAATAACCAAGTGGCCTTTGTTAGAAGATCTTGTCCAGTCTGTGCTTAAAGGAGTTAATTACTTTATCCCAGAATATTTTATACCAATCAATATCAACCAGGTAGTTTTGTTAGAAAAACAATACCCATCTTGTAATTAAAAAGCTAAATAGCTAAATTCTGCACTCACACAATTGATTTTACTGCAGGACAAGAATGACATGGTCTTAAAAGGTGAGGTTTGCATGTATCACTGTATTTCTTAGAAAATGTAACTACATTTGTTTCACTGCATTAAACTTAATTCTCAAAAACTCGTGACTGACTTCAGTATCAGATTGTTTGCAGTTCCTCCTCTGTCCTGCTGATGGCTGCAGAGCTCTAAACTCCTCTGCTGTGCTGCCTGTACAAGATCCCACATTAGCAATACCAGAGTTAGTTGAGTCTACTCCTGTAGCTACAGTAGGGGACAAATACATATTTCAACTATAGCTGTAAATATTGCAATGTCAGTGCTGCTATTAATAAGTTACGGTTTGTCAAATGATGTCCACTTATGAAATATTTTTTCCAGTGGATCTCAGGTCTTGTTGACCTCGCTGTTACACCTGGCCAGTAATTATGGGCTGTTGCCTTCCTAATGAAACCACAAGCTGGAAACAATTTATGAACAGCTTCATTGCCTTCCACCTTTCCCTTGCCTCTTTAAAATGCTACAGTGGTGATTCTCACTCATGATAACAAGGGCCTCGCCACTTACTTACCTCCCTTCCATCTCCTCCCCTACTCTCTCTCTCTCTCTCTCTCTTTTTCTCTCTTTCTCTGAGGCCAGCAGTGCTGAAGGACACAGGGAATCTCTTGCCACCTCAGAGAAGAGGCTAATCCTCTTTGCCCCAACTTTAACTGGGCCACTAATCCTCCAGGTTTATCTAAGCAGTGAGCACCTAACGCTGCTGACAACTTGGCCTGCCCTCCTCCCTGCAGCCTGTTAAGTAGGGCAGGGCTCGGTCCTGCAAGTGTCACTGTCAGCAACTCTGGAACCGCACACTTGCACAGGAAGTGTGAGCTGTTGACAAAATGGCTCAGTTGCTTGCAGCATGTGTGTGCACGCTGCCACAAATGTGTCTCAAACAAACAAAGCGACAGCCAAGCAGGATCACGTTGTAACGGCCCTCATTTAGTAACCGCTCATAAGGGAAAAGGTGACAGTCTCAGCCAAAGGTCTTAAGTAAACTAAGTAGCTTGGATATTGGCAGAACAAATTGTTCAGGTATTGTCCAGCCAGTTAAGCTTAAGGTGTCTGGACTGACAAGTCTCACGCAGATACTGGGCTGGACTCGGGCCCACTCATTCCTTTTCACTAAACGACACTCATGGCTGATGGCTTCAACATTCAATTGTCTTCCTGAAGTCCAGCAGTCCGACAGAGAACGGAAACTACAGTATACTGCTATGACTCTGCTATAACGATCTCACTATATAATATATTGTGGCAGTGCCATTCTTTGGGCTAAAAAACTAAATCAGGTTGAGGCCTAAAGCATAACTCCCGGAGCAGTTTTTAATCTGTGCTAATTCTCTTCCTTGAAATAATGCTTTGAAATTTCTTTCATGATCCCCAGTGAGACATTTCACTGAGGTGTGGTATTTCTAAATGGAATGAGCAATCACTAGAAGCAATGAGATGAGGCGCCAGAGACATATTGGTTAGGTGGCGTGTGAGATGACCTTTCAGTTCATCTAAGATGAAACGAGGCTGCTGAACCCGAAATGATTCAGAGTGTCTAAACTGACAGGCGAGGGCAGAGCGTCGGCCTGCTGCCCGGCCTCTATGGGCATCTCTTATGATTTATTGTGAAATTGCCAGGGACTCAATGTGGCGTGCAGGTGAATGAGTTTTGCTAATAAGAGAAGCATTTCTGCTCCACAGAGCTCTTTTTCTGTCTGAGCGAGCGTGTATGAAATCAGTGTGCAGTCTCACAGTCCCACACGCTCTGGTGGAGGCGGCTGGCTCATCAGTCTACGGCTTATCTGATGTTTTAGGTGGGTGGGGAGTTTGGGAGCAGGGAGGCAAAGGAGGTAAAAGCATCAGTATTGAGTTCGTGGAAGTACCAGTGTTGTTAAACATTTAGATTGGCTTTCTTGAGGAAGTGGACCAAATCATGCTGCCAAAATCCTATAATTAAAACATTTTTAACATCAATACAAAATTTAACTTAACATTAGAATATAGACTATGGAGCTGTCAACTTTTCACAAAACCTTTGGAGTGTGGTTTTGAAAGAAGTCAGGCGGCCTTGCTCAGGGTTAAAGTGTCACATAACGTTTACAAAGTGGTGGCGGCGTCACGCCTGACCGCTACATATAGGGGCCTGCTCCACTTCTTGGGGCCCCTGTATTTAGTGGTTGGAGGGACTGCTGCCACCTTATAGTGGGTATGTGACACTTTAAACCTGAGGACAGGATTAAGATTTTGGTTAGATTTGGTAAATGGGCCTCATATCGAGTGTATCAGTCTGATGTTTATAGTGTGTGAAAGGTAAGTGACTCACTGACCTGAGACTTTGCAAAAAAAACATCAAGCAGGACAGGTGAGGTGCACCTGGTTAAGTGACCAGTAGTACTGAATTAGTGAGACGGCCAGTCACTGATTTGCTAATCAATCAAGCTAACGGGATATTTTATCTCCACCTCGGACAGTAAAGTTTAATCTAATCCTATGGTTTGCGAACTCAGGGTCTGTTTGTTGCTTCATTACCTACACAGACATGACATGAAATCAAAGGTCTATGTAAATTAAGCTAACATCGCTATCATTTTGAAACTAAAACATTTTAACACTCATCACCTGCGGCCAATGACACCTGCAGACGTCTTCCGGTTGGTGATGCATCGTCTGTTTTGGCATAAATGTCCCCCTACAAACAAATACATTGCCAATGGTTCCGTAATATGGTGTCAGTAATATTTTTTGACTGCATGAGAAATACTGGTATCGCGTGACTCTTCTCTTGACAGCTTTGAGACTATAAATCATGACATTAAAATGTGATGCAAAACTAAACCACCAATATCATGGTTGGTTTATCATTTTGTCTGATCTGGCAGAGGTGTGAGCTGCAGGAAGCAGAAATCAAATAAGGTTGAGTTAAAATGGCAACTGCATTAAGCAGATATTCACTTATTGTACAACTTGAACATCCAGGTTTGAGAGGATTTCCTCATGTCTGGACCACTTTGGTAAATTATATGTAAAGATTTAAGAGCAGCTTCTCCAAATCCTCATTCACGAAAAATGCCAATCAGACCTATAAATGCCACTGTCCTCTTTTTTCTTTCTTTGATGACTGTTTGATTGCTAAGAGTAAACTTTTTTTTCCAATGATAGCACAAAGGACACATCTTGACACATGAACCACCAGGCCTTAGTGGTGCACAGGGAGAAAAGGTCAAGTCACCAACAGGATTGCACAGGACAGCATATGGTGGTGATGTGCAAAATGAATCCTAAGACTAATATGCTTACCTTCATCACACTGAGGTCCACTCCAGAGTCTTAAAAATGGATGTTCACAGCAACAAAGAAAGAAGGAAGAGAGAAAAAGAAATAAAATAAGAAAGTAAGAGGGATCTGTTATGGATGATAATAGCACCAGGACAGGCATAGAAGTCATCTGCTTTATTTACTTATGTCAAACAATAATACATAAGAGAGGAGAGGTCAAATGAAAACCAACCATCTACATTAAAATAAAGAAATTTCAGTCCTGAGATTGACAAACAGCAGGGAACAGACAAAATATCTACTGTGGTTGTTGGGATGGAGAGGGGACAGTGGCAGTTTCAGCAAATTGAAGATGATGGAGAGATTAGGGAGAGATTTCAGAACTGGAGAGGAGGTTGAAGGTAAGCAATCACTGGGATGCTTGGCTGTAGGCACATTCAAAAGTTGAAAACCCCACGGCTAAAGGATTTTACAGCTTTTTTTATATTCAGACTTCTTATTTCGAAATCTAAGACTCATATATTATCATTTCCAAAAAAAGCAAGGTATTCTTTACATTTTTTCATCCTGAGGAGACAAAATCATTTTAAAACATAAATACAACACTGCAGGGAGAACAATAAGAGAGATGCTTTATAGATTTCCCATTTCCATATATATTATTTTCTCAAGGTTGTGGCACCCTCAGACTTTGGCAGCGTTGGTGCATTTGAGATCATTCGGGAAAAAACAGCCCTGTTTGTCCACAGGAACATTCTGAGAGCCACACAAACAGTTAAAGAAAACAGGAAGAAAAAATAAAACAAAATCCCCAGACTTTTGTGTTTAGATTGGATTCAGCAGTAGGCCCATAGCCACCACATAAACTAGATGAATATTTGGAGGCCATAAGCTTTTTCAGCTGAACATACATGTGTTGTGATGCTGAAGAAATGAAACAACATAAGCTCCTGGAATTACAACCTGCTGCATTGCCTTTTAGAAAGGGTCTCAAGTGTTGTGCCTTTGGAAAAAGTTTTTTAGTGATCTGTGCATCTGTGTTGTTTTGCATTTAATAAATGGTCAAAACAACAGTTAAATTGTATAGACCCAGACAGTTTTATACAGCAACCGTGAAGAGGTGACAACATGCTCCAATGATATGGAAAAATGCTCAAAACTTTTGTGTAACACAGGAAGGTATAAAGGTGGTGGGTTAACTGTACTCAAGATCATTTTAATTATAGAATTGAGTATTTTCTTTCTAGGTAGGAACCAAATGGAAAAGACTGGCCTCATGACTTTATCTTCTAAGGAAGGATGCCAGGAAGGACTCTGAGATGAGAGCCCCAGGGGCCCAAGGGCAGCCAGGGGACACGAATGAGATTGACCAAAACTGTGTGGAGGGGATGTCACCCGTCCACCCCCCTCTGTCATCTGTAGGTTAGAGAAGCAGCGCCAAGACTCTACAGAGCGAGCAGCTGCCTTTATTTTTTCTAACCGTCCCTCCCCTCCTGTCCTCTCTGTTCTGAGAGTGAGAGAGATGACCCTGTGTTGAACGGCTCCATCCGCTCGCCTTTCTTCTCAGTGGTGTTTAAGGTGCATAATATGCAAGTAGGGCTTTGCACTGGGTAAAGGTCCTCATGGACTTATTGGGATTTACTAAGGGATTTTTACAACCAGCATTAAGTCAATTCCCCTTTACTTTGCCCTCAGGCCATCCTTATGAGAGTCTCATTGCCCTTGAAAATGTGTTAACAGTCAATAGTTTGTAGCCACTGAGATATAAATTATAGATCTAAATGTCTTCATTCAGACAGCATAATTTATCATTTCCTGGGCATTTACTTCAAAGAATATTTTCCAAGTATTAAAAACTTAATTACAAATGAAGATCTTACTCACTAGAATTTAGTAAATTGAGGCACAATAAGCCTTTCAGTGAGAAAGGTGATTTCTTCAGAGATTAAATCTGAATATGAGGCCGCACAGCCAAAGAGGGGAGGCTGAAACCAGCACCAGGAACATGGCAATTATCCTGATTACTGATGCTTCGAGGCTTCTCTGACCTCAAAATCCCTTCCTGTATCTTTCTCTCTCTGCCTTTCTTTTTTGCTGAGATCTGTCACATTGCACAGGGCCCCTCAGCCAGGCAGGGAGCAACCATGTATAATCCAACAGAAAACAAATCCCTTCGATCAAACACAGCCCAGCTTTTAAAGCAGCCCTCTGAGCTCAGGCGCCATGGTACGGTGCTGGGGCCCTCTGAGACACTGTGGAGGCTGTGATTTAGCATCCCTCCCCCTACCACCACCACCACCTCACACACAAACCCTGCTGTCCTCCCCTTCAATGCCAGCCAGCCAGTCCTAACCTTCAGTTTGTTTAAGCACTACTGAACCCTGTTGGCCCCGGACAGGAGGAGGGTGGGCTTAGATAATGACATGCCATATGCCACTCTGCCTCTGCAGCTGAGTGAGTTGTGCATGGATCAGCTCAGGCACAAATCTATTTGAAATTTAATTCTATTATCCTAATATGGGCTAAGCGTCCATTGTACAAATCGGGAATAGTGGAAGGGACCTGGGTTGCAGGACAAAGATGCATCCCATCAATAGGAGCTCATTAATGTGTGTAAAGGACCAGGGGGGACAGACAGTTTGGAGCCCGTACAGTATAAAACGTGGTCACAGAGAAAGGTAAAATAGTTTAAATCCCAACTTATATATAATGAAACTGTATTGAAATTGACTTTTTTTTAAAAATAATTATTTTATTTTGTGGCATCTTGCCAAGCTGAACTTGGCTTAAATTGCCAGACTCTTCTTGGTACCTAATATGAAATCCCTTGCTATTTGAAACGGGTCTGATTTCAACCCTTTGAATGAATGAATACTCCCCACTGGCAGTGTCCAGCAGCCAGGCGTCACCCAATATTCCCATTAGCAGAAAGGCCTGATGCCTCAGCCCGCTACTGGTGGGAAAGGCCAGACATTAGAAACTCCACTGCCTCAAGTGTCTCCTCTTCACTTCAACATCATGTGACAGGGTTTAATGCTTGGATGCAGAAGCCAAACGGAGGGGATTTAGGGACGGGATGTATCTGTAAATCTGTCAAAATATTTCTACAAGACAGAAAATATGCTGGAATCAGACTGTGGCTGGGGTATTAAGCTGTTGAAACAACATGAAAATTTTTCACTGGAATGTTAAAGAGGCTTACTGTGCATATTTGAGCCAAGAAGCTTGGTACTCTTTAGACTGAAACCTTTGTCAGCCTTCAACGACAGTGGCATGTCTACAAACAGCATCAGCTCAAAATTTAAGGCTCATAGTTAAGATTAACCTAAGGTTATCTTGACGGGGAAAAGGTCTTTTTATAAACCGCAAATGAAGGAGAAACATTAATTGTTGTTTATCACACAAAAATATCTGTCACATTTTTAATATTCACGGGTAAATCTGTTTTTTTTTTTGTTTTTTTTTTAACAAAGCTGTGTGTCCTTTGTCTTTGGATGGCCAAAGTGTAAACAGTTAAAACATGATGAGTTAAATAAAGTAGATTTTTTCAATATGGCTACAGCAGAAATACAGGATATATATCACAAATTATGCTTTCAGAGCTGCTGAAGAAAGGGCCCAATTCTAGAGGACATACGTTAAAAAATAATGACAGACTTCATAGCCAAGATGTGGTTTCTGAATATATTCTTAAAGAAATTTATTTTACACCTCAAAAAAAAGAAAAAAAAAAGATAGGGATTGGGGATGTGATACATTGGGAATGTATTGACAACTGTAGTTTACATTTTTTGGTGTAAGCTCAGAGAAAATGTTAATACAGTCATAATAATTGCACTTCATAAATCTAGACTGATGCCAGTATTTCCTCACAACAAAGCTCCAGCGGTCTCTTTTTCTCTCTCCAGTTAATAAATTCAATTTACCATTGAAATTTGACTGACAAAAGAAATGCTAATTTAAGACCAGAGGACTGCTGCACTGATCCAATTTTTCTCTTTCACTTGAGTCCCACAAGGCAATAAAACATTGCAGTAATTTAAGTGCAGTACATTCAAGGGAATCTCACAGTTATAATAAATATTTCACTGCTCTGAATCATCAAGTTAATACTGGCCTGGGCTAAATGCATCCCAACCAGGGGCTGAAATTGACAAGGAAAAGCAATGGGTGTCATCTCATTTCATCTGATGCCAGAGGGCAGGACATGATTGATTTGATTTTGTTTTTGTTTGCTGGATTTGGGGTAAACAGTACCCCCAAAATGGGATTTCTATCGGTCTCCACCTCTCTCTGTCATTATGCTAACAGCTGACAGCGATAGGAGCTATAGTATGTAACTACAGTTTTAAAAGGAGTTATCTGAGAACTTGTTCCCCACTTTAGACTAAAGCCTCCAATAAAAGGGATGGAGATTTGCAAAAGATGTCCTGTACATTACTCAGAAATCATATTTATGGGATCGTTGAATCAGTTTTCAGTCTTGGTGGTAGAAATCTCGTAATGACACGGTTAAAAAAAAAAAAAAAAAAAGTCTGAGGATTTTGAAGAACACAAACTAAAATGCACACGCGCGCATGCACTCAGCCACATACACGCATTAACATACACATAAGGTTATGTAGATAACCTCCGAATCACATTCTTCATTGTAACATTTCTTTTTTGTGTGTGTTTTTTTTTTTTTTTTTTGCAACATTTTCTTTTTAAATAAGTATTTCAAGATTTATTGTAGACTCCAGTGTTGGTTAGGAAAAAAGAGCTCTCCGACCAGGTTCTTACAGAACCAAAGCAGCGACTATGCCTCACACCGGGACATAAGAAACTGCACATCAGCTTGAGGAGGAATTAATAAATCATAAAAACAAAAGTGGGAAGAAAATAAAAAGTAAAAAAAAAAAGCATTTGAGACACTTTTCCCCATAGCAGCCAATGCATATAATATACTTACAAATATATAAAACAACAAAAAATAGGTTCAAGTTTTTCAAGTTTCTTAAATATATCATATCCAAACTACCCAATTCCAAACTTCAAAGTTAACAAGATTCAAGCAGTGCAATTTATTTATCAATTATAACAGCAATTATAACTAATATTGTACTATCCTTTTAATTCAGCCTTAACAATCCTTGTACATAACATCTGAGTACTGCCTGTAATCTTATTACTCTTGTGTATCAGTACGTTTTTGTAGCTGTATGTGTTTGCTTATGTGTGTGTTTATGTGTGTACCGTTAGAGAGTTTTGGAGTTTGAGAGCAGCCCTAAACTCTGGCCCTTTTAAGGCCATTTCAGTGACAACCTACACAGTAGCTCACATCCTTAGTATTTGGAAAGGGGGATACAAGTGGCGTATGCACTTCATGTCAAGCTATGATTCTCAACAAAACAGTTCAGGCAAGTAAAACAACAAAAAAATAGAAGAAAAACAATAAATCAATCCAAAATTCCTATTGGCAAACCACACAATGGAATATCTGGAGAATCTTGAAATCCCTTTTCTCTCCTCCTGGCAATCACTACCACGTCTTATACTTGGGATTACCACAACCTGTTTTAAAACCACCAAACCTAGGGTCACACAGCACAACAACTGCTCTTCTCTAAGCTCCCACACTATTTAAAACAGTGCCACTAGCAACAACTCTGAACCCCCGAAAAACATCGTTGTTCTTTAACTTTGATTTTCTTCATAAATTCACAATGCTCGATAATTTTTCCTCCTCTTCTTTCCCCTCTATCTGTAAACAGGGAGGCGGATGTGTGCATGCTGGTGGTCTAACAGACGTGGCACAGATACAGTCTCGTAGCCTTTGCCAAGCATCTGCTCCTTGATGCAGGGTGGGTGGATGTCGTTGATCAGGTACTCCAAAGACTGCAAGCTGCTGCTTAGCACAGATGTATTGCACAGGCTTTTGCTGGGCAGGCTGCAGCACAAACCTCCACCGCTGTCTATAGCAGGGTGGTGATGGTGATGATGGTGGTGGTAGTGTTGATGGTGGTGAGGGTAGCCCATATCTCTGTGCCCTGTGGCCGACCCTCCTGTGGAGGTGCCCAAAAGCTCCTGGGGATTGTAGCAGTCACTATCAGGTGTCACCAGCACACTGTTCCACGGTGGGGCAAAGTACTGACCCACTGAAAAATTTCCATGCATACCCACACAATTCAAAGGGGAAGAGCTGACTTTGTCCAGCCCACCTCCTCCGCTGGCACTCGCTGTCAGATGGTAAGGTCTGGAGGAAGAGGAGGACACTTGGGCCGCCATAATCCCTCCCCCTGGAACACAAGTTTCGGGGGACTTGCTGATGGCGCCCCCTCCTCCGCTACCTCCACTGTACATGCGGAGCACAGCCTGTTGCTGCTGCTGCTGCTGCTGCTGCTGTTGTTGTTGCTGCTTCTGCCAAAGGATATAGTCCATACTGTCTGCGTACACACCAGTCTTCACTGACTCTGCATTATGGGCTGGCAGCCCAGGCCCTGTATACACCATATTAGCCTGGGGACCCATTCCGACTACATAGCCTCCACCTGAGGAGCTAGAGGACACCCCCATAACAGCTGTGCCCTGCTTGGAGGGGCTGGAATTTGATGGTGCAGTGGCAGCCCCTTGACACACCTGTTGCAGAGCCTGGGCCTGGCAATGCTGGTTGATCTGATAGATGATGCTTTGAATGGAGGGGAGGTTGGACTGGGTGGGCAGGGCCAGGCCTCGGCCCCCTGTTACAGGAATCACTGAGCCAGCTACAGTGACATTAGGGGGAACCGATAGGCCGGGGCCTTCCGGAGGCTTTGAGGCCCCAGTGTGGTATGCCATTTGGTTGTGGCCATTGGCTAAAGTGCTATTACTAGGAGGTGGGTATGGGGCAACAGCTGTGTGGGCTGGAGAGAGCTTAGTCCGTCTGCCTTCAGAATTTTTGAGAACTCCTTTTGAAGAGACAAATGTGGATGTTGATGATGTTGACGATGAGGAGGAAGCCTTGACGATGGCAAGCAGGCCCTGGTATCCTCCTGTGTGAAGATGTGGGTAGGGACTATAGCGTTGTCCTGTGGTGTCATATCCATTCACAGTCCGGTTAAGGTGCTTATGCTGGGGAACCCTGATGTTGGTGGGGAAGATCTTGATGGACAGAGGACTGTTGGCTGTCTTCTGAGCGTAGGCATCAAGTTCTGCCGCAGTAGGGTAGCGTGGGGAATGTGCAGGCACCACCAGCTCACCTGTAGATAAGCACAGACAGAATTGTGAGTGAAATTTTAAAAAAAAAGAGAGCTGGATGTATGTTTAGAAAAACAGAACAATGGACCTGAGGTTTAATTACCAGAAAAATCTAAGAAGCCGACACCAGTGGCAGCGACAAAGTCAGATCAATCAATCAATTGCAATAACCACTACTCTGCAGCAACAGTAAAACCAGGCAGCATTACAGTGACTACATCTAAAGCATATTGAAAAATGTGAGTGTTTCTACAAGAGTAGGTAAATAAAACCAGATCCAAACGTTAGACACACTATTGGATGATCCAGAAAAGAGTGCAAATTATAAATCAGGACTGACATTCATTTATGTTCCATCACTCCCGTCCTCCAAAGGAGCTTTCTTTCCATCTCATTTTCACACTCTCCTGTGCAAGTTCATCCCTAGACAAATGGATCTTTTTAAAAACTCATTCTGTCAAAGCCTAGTACCTTAGGCGCTGTTAAATCAGTGCATTGTGAAATTAATTCAGACTCTCTTTAGCCTTGAATTGGGTTAGCCTTGGATACCAGGCAAGGAGGAATGGAGGGGAGGGGATAAAAGCTTGCTTAATTGCAGTGACACATTTGAGTTTTATAAGTGGTATTGCTTACTGGGTCTTACCTTTAGCCATAGAATTTCCACCTTTAATCAGACCTGCAGTATGTGGACAGGCCCTCACAAAAAGCCAATTAAGCATCTATGGGGAATTACTAGCTGGTTTATATGACCCATTCTGTATCAACACAAAGTCAAGAATGTTAGAATAAAGCTATTTGCTGCTATTCAACTCTGTCAAGGATAAAACTGAAAACTTGGCTTCAAGATGAACACATGCCAAAAAGCATTAAATATAGGGTTAGACAGAAACACATTGTTGAGATAAAATAAATCAAACATCAGACATGCCAGTGTTTAACCTTGTGTGACTATGAAATATTTCAGTGATGAACAGAGCAGCAAAACCAGTCACTTGTGCGTGTAATGTACATTGTTATTGCATTTACTTTCCTCCTTTTACGTGTACAAAATAACACAAGGGAAGAGACAAAAGGCAGGTATGCCCTTCCATCACAAAGACTTTGCTACAAACGTAGATGTACATGCTCTCTACTGTTTGCCACATGAAACCACTCCAATTCCAAAATTCAATTCAGCAGCGAACGCAGCGAATGAGACTAGCAATCGCCCCCGCTCAATGAGCCAAGGCTTGGCCAATGTGAATTGAGGTGGCAAACAGGAAAATAGCAATTTCTAAAAATCCCACCATGTGTCATTGTTTTGGGGGCTGGGCATGGAGGTGAGGGGCCGCGGTGAGATTGGATTTAAACGACATTATTCAGGCAATTTCATGGCTACTTAGCTCAGTGCAACAAAAAGGGTGGGGGGTTGGGAAAAGAACTCAATTTACAAGCAATATATCAGCTGCCACAAATGACTTGCAACCCCTTCAAAAATGGCATTTTTATGCAAAAGCTAACAAAACACACAAAAATTAACTGCCATAACTGTGCCGTCAGCAAATGTCCTGGCAACCCAAGGCGTCTGCATGGTGCAGCCTGTGACTAGGACTCACTCCATTTCCTTTCTGACTGCAAAATCATTTTAAAGAGACTCCACAGCCAAGTAGTCACAATTCTCATTTCTTTGCTCCCATTACAGGTAGCATGGGGAGTTCATTTCAACAACCCTATGGGTCTCCAACTGTGAAAATGATTAAATCTACAAGATCCATATCATATGATGCCAATTTCCATGCCCACTCAGTGTTTCAAACCAAATGAAAGATCAATGCTAACACTGTGCATGAGGAGGAGGTCATCTTAAGTATTTCTTACGAGGATCCCAATATAAGGAACAGTCATATAAGAAATGTTTTTTGTCTTTCATTGCAGCACAATTCAAGCTCAGCTCACAGGGTTTACATTAGTCAGTAGAGGTTTACACCATCGATGGCCCCAGCATCTGAAAAGAAACCAACCAACTGCTTATTGGATATAGTAATAAAATAATGTCTTGGCTCTCTAACCGAGCTACACTGGAAATACATGCACAACTTGTTGTTTCCCAGGACTGAAATGCACCATGCCTCATGTGCCTTTTCTCGTAGCTGCTGTGTGCGAACAGATATGAACGTATGTCACCAACACTTTTAGACCTCAGACATTAGAGACACCATGAGTATAGGACATTTATGATATAATAGACCCTTGTTTTTCTTCTAACTGTGTCTAGCTGAAAAAGCATATTATAACATTTGCTTGGATAATGGTGATCAGGCATTGTCACTGATTTTAACCGATGCATAATACACCTCTTCGTGTTAAAAATGGACAGTGTAAACCTCAGCATGAGAGCACAACCTTCTTGCCAGGGTTTGCTAAATGTTGCTAAATGTAAAGTCTTCCACTATGAAAACGTTGGTGTAACCTGCTCACCCACAAAATACCATTTTTCATTCTTATCAAAAATAAGAATGAAAAAAAAAAATCTTCTAAAATTCATGATTTTTGTTTTGCTCAGATTCACATTCATACTATAATGAACACAGAATATTTCTAACTGTGCGATTTGTTTCTGTAACCCTCCCAACTGTATCAGCAAAGTTAGCTGTATCGCCAGCACAGAGCAAGGTCAACAATTCTGTGCTAATTTCCATTTGAATTTAAAACACTTTCACACCAATACAGTTTGTAATAAGAGTGTAATATTATTATTGAGCTGTTTATCAGGTCACAAAAAACATAATTTTTTTTTTCACAGCTGTGAACTGTTGTGTGTTTATATTATCCTGTTCCACACTAACCAAAACATTTGGGTCACACACACAAATGTTTAAATCTTGAGTCTCTTGAGGATGTAACTATTTAGATTATTTCTCTGTTTCAGCTCTTCCATTCAATAAATATGATAATCTGTCCAAAATCTGACTCTGACCATCAGTTGTCCATTTAAATCATCTCCAGGGAGTTTCACCTGTTTTTTCTACTGGTGCATAATAAAATGAATTTACCAGATAGCTATAACAACATTCAGAATTGCAAACTCTAGAAAATGCACAAAGAGTTTGCTAGCTACAATAAAATAATCAATTGCACTGCATCCAATTGCAAACGAAAAGGGGTAACATTATCATTAACGTCACAGCCAGTTCTTCCATTCACAAGATGAATAATTAAACTACAACATTTGTCCAAAAGGGAGCAGCCAAATGCATTAACAACACTGACCTCTGATTTTCCATTCCAGCCAAAATGATCACTAGTTTAATATTCACCACATGCTAAATATTCCAAGTCATCACACTCAATATAATCAATTTTATTAGCAGTTCTGGCATTAGACTCACCAGCAATAATAAACTGTACGTTATCTCCAATTTAATCCAGCACATTTAAAATCTAACTTTCCAAATTCCCTATTTCTGTATGAAGTAAGTCTACTCTCTTTATCAGAGTATAAAAATATACACTCAGTGGTCTGCATATGGATAAAAAACTTTTTCCAAGATTCACGGCTGCTGAAATCCTCCAAAATATGAGACTCATTTCTGATGTTATTGTGATGTTTTGCACACACAAATGCATGTGTGTGCAAAACAAAATTATGTGAGGTCCTGAATTCCTGAATAAACTAGAACTAAACTGATCCATATCATAAAAAAATAAGATTGGAATTTAACAGCAGAGGCAGGAGACTGTATATTCCAAGCAAAAGATAGCCCAAGGCCTGTTCCGCTCTACAGACGAAATGCTTTCTAAATAGGAAACACTATAGTTCAAATTAGAATTCAGATTTGTAAAATAGCCTGGCTTCAATGACTTATTTTTAATCAGAGTGAGGGAACCTGGTGCCATCCTAATGGGCTAGGCTGAGTGTGCCAGGCCAGCCTATCTAAGATCTAACCAACCTTACAGAGGCAAAGCTCTGCTTCCCTGATGACAGCAGTGCCATTTGCTTTGATGTTCTGACTTTCAGTAGAAAACTGACAGAAGACTTATTTCATTTGCTCAGAAGAGAAAAACATACTCATTTCAAAGCACATTGCTGGTCCACATGCAAATGGAATGGCAGCATTTTTTCTGATCTTCTTTACATGAGGGCAAAAAAAAAACATCTTTGATCATCACATGGTCTAAATGAGGAAAGATACTTGGCTTTCAGGCATATCAAGGGCCTGTGCCCTGCCGCCCCTACAAGCCCCCAGCTGCAATATGCCCATCATTCCACCTAATTACTGCCACAGGAGGAGAAAAACTATAAAAACAGCCAGGAAATTCATTAAAGGGTGGCTAATTTTATTCCTTCTCACTGACTGAGTCCATATTTTCCATGCCTGAGCCTGCATTTCTTCCGAGAGAGAGGAGAAAGCCCTCTCCCTCCATCTTTTCCCAGCTTGGCCCTTGTTTGTCAATAGGCAGAGCCTTTGGCACACCAACCTGGCATCAAAGGGTTTCACACTTCACAGGCCACAGGGATTAGAAGCCTTTCAGGCCTACAAAACCCATCTCAGCTCCACAAAGGCTTCCGGTTATTAGAACCCACAGGCATAAAGGAAGAAGAGGAGGAGGAGGAGGCAAATGAGCATCTGGATGCTTCTGATTCCAGCTTCCTCTTTAAAAAGTTCTATGGTATAAATTTTATAGCAAAGTTGATTACAGTAAGTAGGGTCACAAACCAGGGCATAATTTCACTGTCATACACAGCCTGTTATACACACTGTGTATTTGATGTGCAGGGTCTCCACATATCTTTCCTCCAGAGCAGTGAGTCTATAAGTGAGGACATGGAGGTTAAAGGAGAGTCTCTTTTTAGGCTGGCGCTCTGTGACTTATTGGTTTAGGCTGCAGTAGATCATAGCTATGAGCAGCAGCATACAGATGGTGCCGGCTGATAAACACTCTCTGAGGCAGCCAGCACTGCCTCTTTTGTGTGTGAGCCCTCACCTCCTCATAAGTTAGGGGGGTTTCCTGCACCTGTGCACACTCACCAGCGTGGTCGAGCATGCAAACAAAATCCATGAAAACAGATAAAACTATTCAAGCACACACACACACACATACACACACACACACACAAACAAACCTACATCTGCAGTTGTGTGTCTCATTTGCCATCAGTGGAGCATGTTGTTATCCTCTGCTCAGCGCTCTCTCATGAAATGTAGGGCAGGGACAACAACAGGTGCCTGTGCGGGCGACAGCCTGCAATGCCTCCTGGGCTAAATGCTTCACACTTGCTTCATTTCGACATGCGACAGCCTTGTAAGGATTAATTATTTCCCCTGGGGATGGAGGAATATGCTTTTTCCCTTCCTAAGAGCAGGGGGATATGTGCACTCACAAGCACATGAAACAAGCTTATAGTAGACGAACAGAGAAAACTGGGCGAGCACAGCTTTTATAATAAGTAAGGGGGGGAGAAAAAAAAGAAATGTAAACATGAAAGTAATGTAAACAAACCAAGCATATGATTGAGCTGCATTGGAGATGAGATAAAAGCTCAGGCAAGCACATGCATTAGTTCTGAGAGATCACGCGCCAGGGAGCGGAGATGGCAGGGAGGCAATTAATGGGCTGACCTTCGTCCTTAATCACCCAGTGCCTGGCACACAATGCCCATGTGTCAGAGCAGCACATCTCTAAATGCCACCCCTCATTAGCACGATGCACACAGTGAGAGAGGCTATCTGTACAGTGTTACACTCTCCAGCGGTCAGCGAGAGATAGCAAGCCTCGGATAGGATAACATGGCAGCACGGAGCAGGACTGAGCCGCAGCAGGCCATGATATGATCTAGAAATCCCATTTCACTTGGAGGATGGGCACTCTCCTTTCTCTTCATTTTTGATTGGCATGAAACTCCCCAAGCGCAACGTCCTTGGTGCACACTGTTCTGTCACTGTGATCGCGTGTGCGCTTGTGTGTATGCACACATGGGTGTGTATCTGCGTGCATTTGGTGAAGGGGGTACCCAGTTCTGAACACTCAATTAACACTCCTTTAATTAGCCAGCAGTACATTTTGAATTCTGATGAACTAATTTTCTTGGTGTGAGGGTGGAGGAGGCAGTGGAGGGAGGGAGGCCTGGTAAAGATGAGGTCCACTGGGTACAAAACAGCAATAAAGAGGGAACTGGTTAGATTAGACTGTAAAAAATCCATTAAATTCTGTGCACTTCTTCCAAGTGAGAGGTCAAATTGTGTTGATCACAAGAAGCAAAGGCAGACAGAGAGAGTATGAGAGCAGGGAGTTAGGTGAGGTGGAAAGGTGGGTGGGGTGGGGGTGTAGCAAGGGTGTGGAGAAAAATGGAGAGGAGATAGGGAGTCTGAGGCAGAGTGAGAGTGCAGCAAATCCAGAGGACCATGAGAATGCTTTGCATTTTAATTAGAGGTTTAAATGAATAAGCAGAGGAAAAACTCTGAGAGAACTGCCTGAAATGCCCTTGCTCCCATTTATTAGTGTTCCAAGTGTTCTATAATTACAAGCAGTTTGGAGAAGTTGGAGTCTTCTTATTAGTGGAGAAAACGCTCCAAGACATCAAAAAGCCCTCTGCGTTTTCTCACTCACTCCTGGAAGCCTGTATCCCTACTTTACTGCATGCTTTGATCCCCTCTGACCATGTACACTGGTGAGCCGGGGAAAAGAGTGCTTGTTTAGATGAAGGGAGAGGAGCGTTGAACTGCAATTAAGTTTTCACAGAGTGCCGAGCGTATAATACACACTAACTTTGGCCAAACAGAGCAATCTGTGGTGAGGTTAGGGTAAGCAACAAGAGCACAGATTATGAGAGAGATGAAAGAAAACAAGGGGTCAGCTTCAGTCCAGCATCAACCTTGTTCATTAGGAGCCATTTCCCCTGAAAATGACAGGCCCTGTTTCATGTGGTTGAGCTGAGAGACATTAGCGGCAGCACTTATCATCTGTCATGTACCTTCACATGTAGTATGTTGTGCCTCTTATATTTGGGAATTGCACAGGTTTCAAAGAATTAAAATTTGGGATTGAATTATGTTGGTTGACCTGCAGGTTTTCTATTGTCTTGTAATTGTCTTCATTGTAATAACTTTATCCTAATTAAAAATTCATGTCTATAATAGTTATGAAGTCCTTTATGTGAGAAACACTCAGCTTGACCTATCAAATGGTTGCAGCTTAGGATTGGAAGATTCAAACTGCATTGTTCCTTGGAGGGAACCCTTGACCGTGGTTATTGTTTAGCTCTTAGAAGATAGGATCAGGGCCTATGACATCCTCTACCCACCTCGGTTAGCCTGCTGTAAAAGGATGGGCAGGCGGGGGGGAGCCAGAGGCAGCTTCGTGTCCTGAACAATACCTGCCTTGTGCTAATGGAGGTGTCATCTGGCACAGGGCTGATTAGTCAGCGATTACAGCCAGGCCACAATTGCCGTGACAACTGCTGCAAACACAATGGGCCCTGATAGAGCCAGCTGTTTGGTCCTCTGCAATTAACCCTGCATCCCACTCGTCTCCGGCAGCGCGCTGCCTCTAATTGACTATCGGGCACACAAAGCAGGGGCTGTCGGCCAGACCCCCTGGACATAGCCCCCCGCCCCTCTGCCGAGGTAGAGATGATAATAATAGAGGCGTCCTGTGGACTTGGCCGCCAGTCAATCAAAGCCTCAGTGCCCCACAGGAGCTTCCTGAGGAGAGCGAGAGAGCAGAGGAAGCACATGTATGAGCCAGTGATCAACAGGGTAGAGCAGCCTTGCAGGGGGGCAGACATGTTGAATATGCCCTCAGCCAGAGTACTAATCAATTCAAGTGTACGTGAGGGGAAAAGGAACCCTGCTGCTTGCTTGATATCAGAAAAGCCATTTTTAGGAACACTCATCTCCCTCTGTTCATCTCAAGGTTGATTTTCTGTGCAACAACATCGAGAAAATCAAGGCAATTATTTGGCGGGCCTTTGCTATCTATAATTGCAAAGATAAGAATCAAACTGCAACGATTTCTCAGAGGATAGAGTTGTCTGAATTCATGGCTGCTTGTGTCATCATAATCATCAAACAATTTCATATCGTGAGACAGTGGAAAAGAAAATGTGTTCTTTGCCTAACTCCTCTTTGTCTTTCCTGAATTATTCATGTTTACTATTGATGAGGCTGATTTATTCATTAAAATTGAAACTTTCAATGCAACTTTGTTGAAAAAAAAAACATGTATTTTACCACATAAACAAATCAATCATCATCGAATCATCAAATCATAATACTGAATCAAAAATCAGAGGCTATATAACAAGAAAAAAGTGGATTTTAATCAAACGATTCACTGTGTAAATAAAAGCAGCAGTTAGGCAGCATTGTTCAACAGGGGGTGCCATTCTGCAATCACATATTGGGCTTTTTAACCTGCCAACATGTTTCACAAATAGCAAAGAGGATAATGAGAATGTTAAAGCAATCTGCACACTGATCCTTCACAGGCTTGCAGACATGGCACAATGTCAAAAATGGATTTAATCATTAAAAGAGATTTAAAAAAAAAAAAAAAAACTTGGACAAAAACTCCCAAATCTAATCTTTCATTTCATTAAAGCCAATCTTATCTAAGATTTAATCTATCTATTTCCTGCACAAGCAGATGGAAGAAATACCAAATTGAGAGCCTAATTTGGACTTCCTCCTCACTCCTCACAGACTGCAGCATGAGGTCATTTAGTTAGTGAGGTGGTACACGTGCGTGCGCTGACAGCACAGCGAGAAAGAGATGTTGGACTATTAATATTATAGTTTACAGTTTTACATAACTGTATAATGTGATGGTGGACATTGTGTACAATCAAATCTGCTAATTAGATACCTATTATAAAGGTTTCCTACCAAGAAATGTGAAATACTATGCCACCAGGACACTATCATGTTTACATTTTCTCATTAGAATTTATCTCTAAAGCCAGATGTTACTGAATCAGCCATGAAAATTAATTAGCTAGTTTGATGTGGCAACCTCATGCTCCTTCCAGGCAGACCTGGCTTTTATGGGCTGTAGGGGAAATTATTGAGAATTGATTGATCCTGAAGGACTCCTCTGTACACATGGCCTAGCAGACACACACACACACACACACTGATGGAGCCGACTAACGGTTGATTGCAGATGAACCTGACATCTTTTCCCTTTACCAACTACCACACAGATCCATTAACCGCTGAAATCCATAACACTAAAGGAGCTACATGTAGCTGTACATGTCAAATAAGGTCAAATAAAAAAACAAACAAAAAAAACCTTAATCTGAGTTCTCTGACCACCAAAATAAATAGAACATTTGCAATGATGCTTGAATCATAAAGCATCAAAATTACAAATTTTTAGATTTTCCTAATATATTTCCTGTTTTTTTTTTTACTGCATCTTGGATCTTTGTCAACCTCTTTACCTCGTCTCCACATTTCGTTGTGCTCTTCTCTTGCTTCATCCCTCTCTCTGTCTCTTCATCCCCCCCTCTCTGTCTCCTCCGTCTCCCTCTTTGAGTAAGTGAGTTTCATCTGGGGTGCTTGCCGGGCGAAATCACCTCAGGGCGAACACTTTATTATCTGTAGTCAAAGCGTCACCACAAATACCATTCTACACACACAAGTGTCACTTTCCATTTGTCTGCACTCTGGCTGCATTAGCAGAGCCTAGCCGGCCCCGAGCCTTGTCTCACACACCCCGGCAGAAGAAAACTAACAGCGTGGGAAAGCACTCGTCCTGCATTCCTGCCCCATTAACACCAGTGGCACCACCAGAGCAGACCTCTCAGGGAAATTAAAAACATTATTATCAGCGCTAACCTAACCACAAGACAGCACAGGAAATAACAAAAAGAGGAAGATATTTGGGCATATTGGTTTCTTGTGTGTGCAAGAAATCATGGCATGCATAAAAGAGGATTAAACCCAAATTCCCTTCAATTCAAGGAGATCACAGCATGTGTTCTGATGATCTAGCTGTGTCCAGGAAAAACAACACCAGTGGGTAGTTTATGTCCCCTTTGAGCCCCATAGGAATGCAGGCCAGCAGCAGCCATGTCAAGCCTTTTGTGGGACACCAGTGCACCAAACAAACACAAAAACTGGGGCAGGATATTTACCTCACATTATACACTGCACCCCATAAACAAAACAGCCAAACAAAAAGAAAATTTTTCCCTATTTTTTAATAGAAATATATCAGCTCTTAAAATATCATACTCCTTCTCAGCCATAACTTCATTTCAGGCAAGTTTCCAACAATTATTTGAAATTTATGGACCTGGATGGGTGACATAATATATTAAACATGGGGGAAAAAAATACTATTTTCATCAAAGTTCTCGGTAGAACTTTAGATAAGTGGACCTATGCCCTCTGGTATGCCTGTGATGAGCCAGATCCCAGGCCTGCCTGGGCCACCCTCATTGCACATACAGCAGGGTCTAGAAAGCTGAGCTTGATCAGCAAATACTCCGAGTCAGCACAAGCAGCCTGGTGGTTATGCATTGTGACTGGCACACCAGCCGATATTGTCATGTGCGATTAGGCCTGCGCTCATGAGCCTGTGAACTCATTCCCATGCCATCAAAGCCGACCCCCACCAACCCATAGTCTCCTCCATTTATCTCCCTGCCTCTCTACTGCCCTTTCCTCCTTCTCTAGGTTTTTCCAGTTTCCATTCACTTCACTTCACAATATGCCCTCACCGATGGTTGAGGAAAAGCGGTGTTCTGCCGACAAAAGATAAAACAACAGTGTCAGACAGGTTTGATTTCAAAAACAAATCTTTGCACCTTAATTAACTCTGTCCAGAAGGATAATCCACAAGTTAGAGCCAGCCAGTGCACCAAGAAACAGTCAGCGCCAGTTGTTTTGTCTTGGTATACCTCTCCAGATGACAAGTCTGATACAGGGGAACAAAGAGGGGCTCTCAGAAGAAAAAAAAAAAAGACAAACCGTTACGCCAGTTATGGGGAAACATCACGAAGAGGAAACAGAGATTAAATCTTTCAGTGATCAGGAAGACAGTGAGATGGGACACAGAGCCAACAAAGACATAAAACAAGCTAAAATCCTGACCTGGAACACAGATCCTCACTGTCCTGAATATGCAATGCTGTGACACTATTTTCTTAAAGGCCTATGTGTACAGCCAAGAGTCAGCAGCACTCACAGTCATGCACAAACTCAAATGGACACAGTACGTACACAAACACACGCAGGTTTGGAGTAAAGGGAGTAGAGATTGTAAACCCGTACAGAGATAAGAAAAGGAACCAGATGAGAGAGAGCAGAGAAGGAAGAAAAAGAGAGAGAGAGAGAGAGTGGGGAGAGATGAGGGGAGGCTGGAGGCGCCTGGGCAGGCCTGTCAGACCAGAGGAAGTGCTGGTGCGCAGGCCTGCAGGTAAATGGAAGAAGAAAGGCGCCTGCAGGCTGCCTGAGGCAAGCCTGGGCCCTTCTGTTCTATCATTTAGGAGACAAGTCCTCCACTGATTCCCAATTAATATTTAACACTGCACAGACAACAAGGCACTCCGCTGCAGTACACATGCCAACAAGAGGATAGAAGAAGAGTGGAGAGGGACGTGAACTTATTGGGAAAAACAATACCTAAATGGATATATTTTCAGTAAGAGTTTGAAATATTTAATGTCATAGCAGTTTCAAACTGAGAGGTTTGACAGAAACAGCATGTTTGTTTTGCGTAAATGTAAAACCTGTAATGGCTCTTAATTAATATACTATCATTTTATCATTAGACTACAATTAACCTATTGTGTGGATGTGCTCTCTGTATTTTGTCAGTGAGAAATGTTTTGGGTTGTTGGCTCACACCTCTTCGACTGAGAGAAAACACACATTCTTATCACGTCATTAAGCAATAATTCAGCTTTTTTTTCCAATTGTTAGGTCGATAACATTTTCATTGCCTAGTAACAACAAAAATTGTAATAACAAAATCAGAGACTGATGCTCCTATGATGAAGTTTGCAGATTCAGGCTTGGGTTTGTAACTGTACCCTAACAGGGTTAGCATTAGTGAAAACTGGTTGTTGGAAATGTGTTCAAGGGCATTGAGTCATATTGAGGGTTCAAAGCTGTAAGCAGCAGCCAGAGGTCAGCAAAAACACACCCTAACCCTAAACCTATAACCTAGCAAAAAGAAATTCGGCAACTTAAAAGTGACGATTCACCCGGTGCATGTGAAGAGCCAACCACAGGAGCTGCAGTTAAATGTCCCGTAGGAGCAATGAGTTCAACATTGTGCTGTGGTCAGTTTGCACACCCATGATTTCTCTGCCAAACTCTCTACACTATTAGAGTAGACTGAAAAACCACAGCCAGGGATGGTTTTAAAATTTGGTGCAAGTTCATGACTGGTTTGGACCAAAATGCCAAACTTTACTGATGTTGGCTCTTTAGTTTGGATTTTTTCCTCACATAACTACTTGTGCTAAAATTTCTACTCATACCATTAAATGTGCTGTAATTAGTAGATAATTTGGCTGGTTAGACAGAAACAGTGAGTAAATACTGGAAATCTTGTTTTAAAAAACATAATAAAGCCTTTCTTCTCACTTACACACTTTTAAGTTCAAATGTTGGACCATGACTATGGTTTTATTTAGAGTTTTGTAATGAAGAGACACAGTACCCTGCCAAAAGTGTGCAACACCTCCAGAAAGCCTCCCATGGTCAGTTTGTGGTGGGCTCAGTTCAAAGATGGCACAGACTGTGTGTCATTTCCTGTGGGACAGCAAGGGACTGTGGACATTCTCTGTACCGTCGCTCACATACCCCAACCCACCCCCACTCTCTCTCTGGCAGGCGAAGACAGAGGATGTTGATGCCTTGCACCTGGGATGCCCAAATGCCAGCTCAGAGGTTTTGGAACCAGGAACCTGCTTTTCGACCCAAGTCCCGCTGTGCCCAAAACTAAAGCAGAGCCCCTCTTCCTCAAACTCACCTACCAAGGCAATAAGATTGTGTCACCCCCTGTGTTCACAGCAGACGGCAGAGGGCAGAGGGAAGGCATGGCTCTGTGGGACGCTACCAGCCGGAAATGATCCTCTGTGTGCCAGCGCTGAGAGACCAACATGACAGAAGAGTCTGTAGTATGCATGAGGTAAGACTTGTACAACAAATATCGTATGGCTGTCTCTCTGAAATAAACCGCAACTGTATTAATACACTGGATTTTGCAATATAGCAATGTGAATTACACATTTCATGTGGCTATGCAAACCCAGCCATCTCCAAAAAGAGACGACATGAGCAGGCATCCAGGAGGAGGTATAGAGACCACGGATAGTTGTCAATCACCTTTCACCATGAAAAATACCTCATGACCTCTGCTTCCCTGCTGCAGACTGTGGAATAATGACAGTCTCTGTGGGCACCCTGTGGAATTCCAAATGGGAGTTAGAAAAGACGTAGTTCAATCAGTGGGAAAAGGTCAAGTGTATGCAGATTCTCTCCCCTTCGTTCTGTCTCCATTCCTTTGCCCCCAGTTCCACTTGATGCCCCCACCTCCAGGGTACTGAGGTAATCAGGGTAAAGGTTGTTATTTCTGCTGCTGCTCATGGCCACATTTAAATATTTAACTGAAAACACTACCACTTTTTTTTCATATAACAGTCACTGAGTACCATGCAGTAATTTGAAACGGCTAACTAATTCCACTCTTATGCCTCTCACTGCCTCAGTAAACAGTGTAGGGGAGGTGGCTGGAGGTCATTACCTGAGCATATTCCCTCTTGCTGGCGGTGCGACTTAGGAGGAGAAGCTGCTAAAAGCAAAGCAAACTAATGGCTCTTGTAGCTTTCTGCCTGTAGAGGCACAGGGCTATTAGGAAAAACTATAATCCCCAGGTGAACCTCCATGTCATGTCCTGAGGCTGTGTGTGACAAGGCCAGGTTGTCTCTGTCGATCAAGCTGGAAGAGGGCTGAACCTAGCCTGACACTGCATGAACCTGAGCTTTCAGGCCTTCTGGGAACTTCTCATCTACACTGGGCTGATTGGCACCTCAGGCTTCCTGAGTGGTGTCACAGAGGGTTACAGCTCCATGTGTGCTTGTGTATATACATGTGTACATGTCTCTGCTACAAGGCAAATTTAGGGACAAATTCTGGACTGGACACCAGCTGATTCAAAACACTTAACTGGTTTTTCTGAGTTTGATTTCACTGTAGTTCCATTCACCATTATGAGAAACCGTTTCTGTCTTAATTGGGGTTAAGTAAGTCACTGCAATGAAACCAAAAGTATGCTAAATCACTGTGTGTGTGTGCGTGTGTGTGTGTATGAATTGCAGCCAGGCCCTGCTGGGGTTAGAGACATAGGGGAACGCCCAGCTTTAGCCCAAAGTCTGATCCAATCACAGGACAAATATGGGAGTGGTAGCGAACTGTATGGTTTACCAGGGCTGAACCTGCAGTGGGTCTGGATAAAGACTAAAAACGTGCACACCCAGTATGACAATAGCTCTCTTAGAAAATGTCATGGTGGCACAAAGTAACTGCTAAGTAATGAATAAACAAATGAAAGCCTGCTGAAATCTGAAAAGACATTATTTTGGAATACAGCCAGGCAGAAATATTCCCATCACCCAGTCAATTGAAGGATTCTGGACCTGTTATTCTTTAGCTGACATGTGGCAGAGTAATTGCTGTCTGGGCAAAGGATGAGGCAGAGTGCTGGTGGGGGCTACTGGGCCTCCTGTCCAGCCATCACACAGTGTTGCTCATCACTGGATTGGTGCACTTCCCTCTCCCCTCCAGGAGTATGGCTGTTACGCTTTGCTCCCTGGACATTCAAGACCTGCAGTGGAGGACGATGATCAAGGAGAGGGATGGGTAGTGAGGAAGACCGCCGCTGGCCATGGGTGGTCAGGGTCAGTGGCATCCATTCACCCCTCTCCCCTGCTGCAGGGCCTTTCTCTCTCATCTGTCTGGATGGGTGCCCTCTCTCTCGGCCGCTACACGATGAGAAGCCCTGGCTCCAGAGCCATCTCTCCCTTTCATGTCTCCATCTAGGGCAGTGGTAGAAAGACGTGGAGGGGGGATGAAGGAGGGGGCAAACTACAAATGTCACCCATAAGGGGAGATTTAATTAAAAATGACAGGGGCTGGCGCTAGAGACTGCGGCCACATATGCGCAGATTTTGGGCGCAGTGAAAGCAAGTGCCTATGATTTATAATTCAAGTAATGCTCCGCACTCCTTTTAATTCTACAGCCAAAGAAAAAAATATCAAAAGGCCGCCCCTGTGAGGCTAATCCAATATGATATTTTTAAGGGCAGGCGGTCAATGGCTTTTTGAAAAGCCAGCTTCTCTCACTCGCTTTCTGCTTCTTTCTCTTCTCCACTTGTCTGTCTTTCCCCATCTCCCTGTGCCGCTCCCTCCTTTCTTTCCCCTGCACTCCCCACTCCACCTCACACCAACCCCCCCAAGCCCAGACAGAGAGCGGGCTGTGATAATGGAAACATCCCGCTCTCCGCCTCCCGTTTCTCCCGCTAAGCTCTGTGCGCTTGGGGGAAATTGATTGTCTGGCGAGCTGATCTGAACGCTTCCAGCTGATGGTAGAGCCAGTTAAGTCCTTTTTTATTGAGGGTATGAGGGATTTTTAATGGGAGTCGCATCAATGAACTGTGCAGCCACTCGGCATCTGCATGCAGGAGCTTTTGCTAAAACCCTCCTCACCCTCTCATCTCAACTGCTTTGCCACCCTAGTATTCACACACACACACAGACACACACACACACACACACGCACACACACACACACACACACACTTTGTGTTTGTGTAAAGGACAGCAGATGCAAATGACACAGCTAACATCTACCTCACTGCCAGGTAATCCCTTTCCTGTGCTCACACTCACTCTGTCTTTTTGAGGGGTGTATGTTGGTTTTCAGCCTCCTGTTGAGAGCCCAGGTCACCTTACCAACAACTCCCTTCCATGTTGGCACAAACTGGGCCACGCACAATCAATCATGGGGACCTGCTCAGCATGGTGACCTGAGTATAGCTGACTTCTGCAGCCAGTGCACTGTCTGCCTTTCTGCACCCCTTCTGGGCCTGGACGAACAATTGCCTTATTGAGGCCAAGAGCTGCACACAGTGGTGGAAATCCAACACTTGCCCCACCTCCCCCTCCCCATCCAAGGACAGAAAGGAGAAAGGAGACTATTATGTTCAAACATCCTCATTATGAACCTCAAGTCAGTTGCTGTGGTAGTCCTTCAATCAAAGGGTTTAACAGGTGGAGAAGGAGAGGGAGAGTCAGACAGAGAGGGTCAGTAAGAGGGAGGGCAGAGGAAGACTGGAGACTGTTCTTATTCTTTATTGATTTGAGTCCTGACTCCCACTGGCTACTCCTCAATAAAGGACCCTGAGAGGAAGTGGGCTAATCCTGCAAAATTGGAAGGAGGGAATCGATTAAGATGACTGTCGAGGACTCCCCCCCCCATTTCTTTCCTTTCGTCAGAATCTTTACCTCCCCCGATTCTATTTTTGCACAGTTTCTCTTTGTCCTCCCTTTCACTTCACCTCTCTCTGAAACCTTATTAGTGAGCCCCGTTGAGCCCCTCTCAGCTAAAGAGGTGCCCCTTCCAAAAGCACCCAGAGCTCTGTTTGTCTCTCCAGTTCCCTCTCTGTTTCACACACACCTATACAGCTCCATATGCAACATCCTTACAGACCAGCAAAAACAACTCCACATCTGAGGACAGAGGTAGCAGCCTGTCACCTTGTTGTTTGTGACTCTCCTCTCCTCTGTAGCAGCCGACTGGAGTGTGATGTTCAGCTGAGAAGTAGCTAATTGGCCAGTGAGGACCTGAGAGAGAATGCAGGCAAAGCTTCACTTGTTCGCCCAGAGCCAATCATAGTCTCTTTAAAGCATTTCAATGAGCTGGTTAGAGTCCTGATACAATGTCCCACTGATGAAGACGCACAGAACCTGGTATTCCCATTAAGCCTCTCTAAGCTGAAGTAAAAACTGCCAGGTTAGTGCTCCCCTGCTCTCCATCCACCAGTGTTTGGGGAAGCTTGTCAGCCTGCCATGAAAACAAAGGCTACTAAAAAACTCTGAGTGTTAAGTAAGAAGGAAAGACTTTTCTCCCTCTCATCAGAAAACAGTCGCTGTAGAATTTTCCAAAAGCTTCAACACAATTAGGAATAAATTCACCTTTCAGATGCTCAGCTGTCTCTAATCCCTAACTGGTTAGAACTAGTTTTGCTTGCTCTGCAACAGTTTTCATTCCTGGCTCATCTCTGTCCCTTTACACCATTTTGTGAGTGGACAGAGGGTGGTGTTCTGGGAGCAAACAGAGCAGCTGTCATGCTTTACAGGCGGCCGGCACAGCCAGGGCCAGACACTGTAAATGTTTACAGACCCTCAGGGTCACCCAGGGCCAGTGAGGCACGTTAAACACTGTCTGTTCAGCCCTGTTGCCACGACTGCACAATCAGCACAGCTAAACAGCCCCCTCACAATGAATAGCCAAACAACACGGAAATCCAAAGCCTAAGTGCAGAGTGAACAACACTGTTTAGAATTCCTCAGAGTAGCGAGAAAACATGGTAACAAACAACAGAAACCTGAAAAGTATATTTTCCATTACTTATTTACAACCAGGGTTAACTACCTGTTTGCATTATTCACTTTGGCTATGATTAAACACAAACAAACACATCTCTCTTATATCTTTGGCTTTAGATGAGCTGAACGGATGACCAACGGATGACCTTGTCACTTTATTAACTTACATTTACGTCCGAGGGCTTGTGGTGGTTCCAGGGTCTTGCTGGCACACACCGGGTGCTGGGGTGGAGGGTTTTGCCTCCTCTGCAGACAGGCCAGCATGGCGAGGTGGGCACAGTACTACAGCCGGGGGAGTTCTGCGGCCAACCTGGAGCAGAAAAAGAAATGCAAGAAAAGGAGAAAGAGAGGAATGCTGAGTGAGTTACACAGGATGATTCGAGGTCAAAGCTCCATGGCCATGTCTGGTAAGCTGGCAGGAGCTGGCTTTCTGCTAGCTGGGCTAAGTTTCTCAACCAAGATTTAATTGAGAAAGCATGCCTACAGCTGCCGGCCTCTCAGAGCGCTGTGTGCTGAATGATAAACACACACCTGCACTGGGGCAGCATGGTTGACATGGGTTCAGAGCACAGTCCAGGCTAGTCACTCTACAGCTTCAAACCACACATCTACACAGCCATTCAACCGCATCTCCTGTCTATGAAACCATCCTCAAAACAAACACACAGGCACACGTAGAAAGTAGCAACATGCAGGCACACTCGGGCACATTCCTTCCAGTGCAGTGTGTGTATGTAGTGATTGATGGTGTTATCTATGGACAGCAAAAAATGGTAATGCTGAGAAAACAGCAGTCTGTCTGCTACAACTTAACATGCAACAGCTCTGGGGGACTGTCAGGAAAGGCCTGGGGAACTCAGTGGTGTCTGAATGTATGTGTAGCTGTGTGTTGAACGTATGTGTGTGTGTGTGTGTGTGTGTGTGTGTGTGTGTGTGTGCGTGCGTGCGTGTGTGCGTGTGTGAGCAAATGCAATGGATTGGGAGGGGGAGACTGCCAACTGTACATCAGGGCTAGTGACGGCACTAATCAATCTCCCTCTAGGCCATAAATCTCCAGCTCTACACTCCCCCTTTTCCCCACAGCCACCTTCACTCAGGAACAGGGAGGCAGTTTCTGCTAGTTTCCTCTCAAAAAGCCCATCACAGCCCCAGTGGAAATACAGGACACAGTTAGAAATATATATATATATATTTATGAAAGAAAACCCACCAGCTCTCTTACTAAGAACCCTCAACAATCAAGTAGTATGGAGAGTATCATTCATCAGCAACATACCAATGTCACATAACACAATGATGACTGATTACAAAGTCTTCTACTTGGATTATGTGCCAGATGAGAACAGCTAAGTCCAAAAAATGTTTTTATATGATACGGATCAAGATTCACTCTTCCATTGTTCACTTAGAGGATACTGTTTGGTTTCTAGGAGTGTGCTTTTACTGTGCAAGGTATAACACTGCAAAAGCCCACTCTTACCTAAAAAGCATGACTGTCTCCGTATAATGCACTGCAGCTTTAATCTGAGCTCTGCATGCGTTTGAGTCTCTTGTCCAAAAAGCATCGATATGAAACACTATCGTTTCCATCTGGGCTGGTCTCCTCCCATATTAAAACAAAGAACAGAGGCAAATATTTCATCTATGCTGTCAGCGCCAGCGTCTCCTGCCATGATGCGTGGCAGATTATTGAAAAATGATTTCTCCCGCGTCTGTCACAGGCTCGTCCCCTGTTATTTATTTTCTCAGTGAATCACTAAATGAACATTTAGCCACCTGCCATCAGTCCTTTACTTAGTTTTATAGATTATCATTTTAATATGAAAGAAAGCATTTACAATCACTATGAGATAAATTAATGGCAGTTCATAAAGCGCCAGCTCCTGTTCTCGCTCATTTATGGAATAATACAAAATATAGATCAGTGGTGAAAAACAGTAAAATATTAAACCACTAATAGAAGCATTCAATCACACCAACCTTTACAAATGACAAAATGGTCGAGGAATATTTGATCATGGTGGAAAACCATAATTTAAAAAAAAATTGTTTAGTCAGAAATTACATTCATACAATATCTTTATATGTCATTTATTATAATAACAGAATAAAAAAAAATTCACATCCATTCAAGATGATAGTTATGCTATAATTATAACTGAAATGATTCTGTGTGACATATTTGAAGGTAGGGACATTTTGACACTAGTTGACCAAATGTGTCATGTTGATTCAGATACACATATGCAAGATTTGAATTTCATTAGCAGGTGCATCTGTATAAAGTTTAATAGTCCAATTTACACAGCTTCAACCTTTTTAAAACAGAGCTTAAAGCAATCAACCCAAGGACATAACAGGCAGAGACTGAGAAATGAGGAAAAGAAGCATGCACATCTTGCTTCCTATAATTAAAGTTGAACTACTTTCCTGATTTGAAGAGTTAAGGATCAGAAGCAGGTGTTAAACAAAAATGCATCAGCCCTACAAAGAATTCAGTCTTTCAACCATGAAAAACCTGCTTAAACGAAACATTTTTCATAAGACATTAAATTTGGCCTCAGACCCTGAGGCATGTATAACACACTTAACACTCTAAGTCAAATGTGTATTTTTAAACCCTGTCAAAGATGGAACAAAATAACACTTTTAGCACAAACCTGACAATGTGAAAATGGTGTTCACAAAAATGCCTCTTCCTAATAAATGGAGGTAAATCAAATCTTTAGACTGAATTTCTTGTTAATTCCGCAGTTCTCTCTCTCTCACACACACATACACATATGCGTTCACACACAAAGACACACTTTGCCGATGGAAGAGAGGGGCCACTCTATTTCTCGCCAGGTGCTTGAGCAAAAAAGGTCGCTTGCAGTGCCATTTCCTCTCACACACAGGCAGGCCTGGCCCAAACACACTGGCACTTTGAGCTCATTACTGGCTATTCACATAATCCTTTCTCTGTGTCCTCTCTGTGAGGATACTAATTTCACAACAAGCCCATCCTCACAGCCTATTTGTTAAAAGATAGTGGTTGAGAGACAGGAAGGGGACACATGGTGTAGATTGAGACTAAAAGCCAGTCTTAACGGGTAATACCTCCACAGTTTTCCCCTCTCTGAAATGAAAGACAATCGTGTAACTACCCTCCATTTTTCTCCATTTGCTGCTCACCAAATGTATTCCGAGGCATTATACTTTGCTGAAAGAGACTCGCTTTTTTTCAATTCAATTTCAAGAACCAATTTTCTCCTATTATTGCCTTTAAGAGCGCAGCAGAAGAAGCAAGTCTTTGGCTTGTTTGTCATGTCCCCCTTTCCCCTCATCTCCCCCTATTAGGTTATTGTCTACTTAGCAGATGTCTATCAGTGGCAGGAAATGATCTCCATACCAAAACCCTGTGACCCATCATCCAGCTGTCCTAAAACAGCCTGTCTTGCCCAGGTCAATTCCTGTGAAGGTGCTGGAGAATGTATGTGAAGACTCACTGCCCTACACACTGCTCCAAAAAAAAAACAAAAAACAAAAAAAAAAACACCTGCACTTTACTCACTCACCAAATCCACTCATAGGTCTCCTATTACAACATTGCAGGGATATCTCAAAAGCCAGGACGTCTATCAGCTCTCTCTCGTTCTGCTAACGCCGCTGCAGGGTTTGCAATGGGGGCGGAAGATCAGTCCCGTGAGATGAGGGAATAAGCCGAAATCAAGAGGCGGTGGGCTTGGCAGAGACCTATTTCTTAGTTAAAAGGTTCTTAAACTGTAGAAGAGATCAGAGGAGATGGCTCCCCGTGCCCAAAGCTGTCTGCCCGGATAAGCATCCTGCCAAGTGTGGGGTTTAACAGGGTGGTCACGGGCGAATAAACAGAGCGTCTGTTTTGAGCTACACATGTTTCAGGTGAAATAAAGAGTAAGGCAGCTAATACTTGACCTGGATATTGTACCTCAGAACTATTTTGGTACTGGCTGAAAAGGGCCTGTTAGGGCAGATTCATATTTTGGTTTGTGTATTGTTTGATCAGAAGCTTTCTGATTTAAAAAAAAAAAAAAGTTTCTAATTTGACACTACATTAGGTTGGTCTAGGATGAGTTCACCTCCCATTACAACCTTGATTTACATTTTTTTTTATTAACTGTTCATGTCTTTTTAATATAACGTTTTGAAGAATCATCTGTCAACATCCGTGTTTTGGGATAGGGCTGTTATAACCATGCCAATATTTTCTGAACCCAACTATAATTTTGGTATCAATACTGAAACTCCAGTATTACCAGCAAAAACATTTTAGTCTATTCACAGCCCTAGCTAAAATTATCTCTCAGTGATTTTTACAGAAAACCAATCATCAAGCTTCTATAGAGGTTTGACAGTCTGTGTTAAAGTGTCTCCAATGAAACTTCTCCTCACAATGCAGGACCAGCCATGGTCCAGGAGCCTGGCGGACAGCCTGCACAAAGAGAGGGGGCGGGGCTTTGGCCTAATTGAATGGTGACCCTGCCGTCTCACTGTGGGACGCCCCATGCAGTGCTTTTAACAAGCTGCTGCGTCTCCCCTCTTAATAAGCCCAAACAAGTTAATCCAATCGACACACTCAAACCCTTTCTTTTTCTTTAACAAGGCACTGCCTCTACCCCCTTAATCCCTGGCTCCCCCTTCCCCGTCACCATACCGTCACATGAATGGAGAGAGAGTGAAAGGCTCCATTAGGAAGGACTCGCAGTAAACCCCTTCAGTTCGGCACTTTCCACACATCCGTACTAAATAATTTGCACTCATACTGTATATTCAGCATATGCAAACGCACACACACTAATGTGCCTGATGTAAAACTGGTCTGTTTGGACATGGCACACAATGACAGGGTTATGTTCACTGACCTTGATCCACACACATAAACAAACCGGCAACAAAACAACACACAAACAAAAATTCTGAGGGGACGTTTGCCGACAGGCACACACTCTGGGACATAAAAAAGGCATTGTTAGCAAACCCTCCCAGCTCCACAAACAAGAGCCACTGATTCCCTAACAATACAAGCCCCTGGATGCACTCATGCACTAGCTCTGCACAACCTCACACCAGCACAATAAATAACCTGCACAACAAAAGGCCATTGTGTGTAAAAGCCTACAGTTTAGGCATTATTGCCATGATATACAGTGCTAGAATAACATATTGGCAGCTATGTCTTATATATACGATGCAGCGTGTCGCAGTTATTGGGGCTTATATGGGGCTTGTATGCTGTGCAGACATATTTATAAGAGGTTTCTGTGCAGATGAAGGGCATCTTGGCAAAAACACTCAGCTGTTAGCTTTCCATATTCCAGTCAGCTTCAATAGCTTCACCCATGGGATCAAGGGTGAGGAATGTCTGGCAGTCCAACAGCAGCGAGTCGTCTGTCATTTCTAATCAAAACACGCCTGCCTAGACTAATGTCAACTCTGTAATAGCAATGAGGACTAATTGACTTCACAGCCAACTGCTGCATCTTTGTGCTGGGTTAGGTTTCATTAATGTTAAATAAAGGCTCACAAAGCTGTGAGCCACTCAGGCTCTGTGGCAAACACAGTCAAAATGTTGAAAATGCAAAGAAGTGAGGTCCAGCAAATCTAATATTTTGATTTTGCTTCATACAGAGGAAGCAAGCATTAAAGGTGCTAGAAATAACTGAAAAAACTACATTGGATTAAACGAGATATTTTCAGCCACAGCCTGAGTTGCAATTTTAGAATATATTTATAAAATTTAGGTGGCCTGCCAGGTAGTACCTACTTAAAGCTGCAAATTATTTTGTGGAACGTCCACAAATCAGTTTTCTTAGATACTAATCTAACACTGGTTAAGGTGGATTGGGCTCTTAGGGACATTTCTAATCATTCAATTTTTGGTAAGTGAGAACTGGATCTTTCGTGCAGTCCCACTTATCTGGTTCTGCTCTTTGCACCTACACCTAGGATTCATAACATACTGTACCTGAAACAAAAATTGTAGCTCGGCTTTTCCTTTAATACCAAGGCTACCCAAGCTAGTGAGGAAAACAACACACGTCCACTGCAATCCTAGGAAACAACTGCACCCGGCAATTCTCTGTAGTATTACATGTGCTGCTTCTGGTAGGATTTAACACAGCATCAGTTAAGAAAGTCTCTTTTTACACCTAAACTAAAGAGGAGCAATGTACAGGGGGCATCAGTAGGCTAAGCCCTGACTTGGACATCCACACACAACTGCCGTAGCCATATATGGTTTATTAGCTGATACAAGAAAATGTTTACCGTGTAGCAAAATGAGTATTTCATTTAATATTCTTTTGTTGCTCTTTCAGAGGTCATAATAACACATAGTGTAGGAGCAACAGGTTTAAAAATAGCAAGTTTAATTGAAACCAACTTTAATCTCATTATGCTTTAAGCTCAACAAAGCTGTACAAATGTGTGGCACCTAAGAGTCTAACTGAACAGTACGACTGCAGAGAAAACACTTTTTCCGATTTTCACTGGTTTGTTAGCAAAAATAAAATAATTTTAAAAAACAGAGCAAAAAAGCAAGCAATTTCAAATCAAGTCAAGACCGAAAAGACTTGAATACCTAATTTGGTATAAAAATGTTGTGTATCCTGTAGACTAATCACCAGTGTGAAACCCAACACATGCCTGTGCTCCCACACCGGGAGAGTCCCGTCAGTAAAAATCTGCTCATTTCCAGCACAGCACAACCAAGGTGCTCTTACAACGTGACTATGTGTGCGCCTGCTGATGCCAGCGAGGGACTTTGAGCAGTGAAGAACGTGGCTTGAGATTGTCAGACAAACCACAGGGGAAACGCATCCTCTTCTACTCTTATTGCCTCAGCCTTTGTTGTATTGTTTTGCAGGGTAGCAGCATCAGTTGTCATCGAATACCACTTTCAAACAGAAAAACGTGTGAATGCTTTGACATATTGAACAGATGTGAAGAGTAGCTGTGGAGGTTCATCGCAGATATACAACCAGATTAAAAACGAAATTTCACTGAAAAAGAACGTATTCTTTTAAAGATTTTTTTTTCCCCCTGCAGATACAAGCTCTCCAGGCAGGACTTCTATACATAAATCTCAAAACACTCTACACTAACTTCCACCAATTGCAAAAAAAAAAAAAAAAAAAAAAAAAACAGAGCTTTGCTTTCTTGATTTTCATGCTAGGATTTATATTTTCTCAGTAAACCTTATTACACACCATTTGTATAGCATTGTTGATATTGCAAAATTTCTTATCCCAATGTGACACAATCCTTTATTGTCCCAGACAGGTCCATTCACAGCTTAACACAACAACAATAAAACAACGGTCCTTTTTTTTCCTCCACCCATCTTATGGTAGCTCACTTGAATATTCAAACAGTGTTCATTGTCTTTTTGTGTTTTGTTCATTGTTTGTTGTGCTGTCATTCCTCAGCTTGGCTCCTGAACTTCAAAGAAAGGCTTATGTCAATTTATGATGAAATGGAGTGAGCAGGCGAGAGAAAAGAAGGAGAAAGAGGGAGAGAAAACCTTCATGCAAAACGGCCTTGCCTCAGAATGTATGCTTATTAATGGATGTTCAATAAATCAATGGAATATAATTAAATTCAAACAATGTGATTTCTTCTCTCACTTGCAGAAGCCTGACTACAAACATCGTTCTCTGCAGGGCCTAAGGTGACCCTAATTCCCATGGTCCAAAGGACAATTCCGCCATTTTTTTTACTGGAGGGTATCATGGATCCAATAACCAGTCATGCATAATATTAATGTGCTGTGAAGCCCACAAGGCAATCATATAGTGCACCATCAAAACGTTGACACTGATCTCATTTGATATATTTGAAGTGTGACAAAGCGATTTTTGCTCTCCTGGATATTAAGGACTACAAAAGAGAGGATGACACAACTGCTCACAGCTAAGCTAGCTGGAAAGGAACCAGGAACTTTTTCTATATATTTTCTCTTCGCTGCAGTTTCCATCACTAGGACTCAGCCGCCATTCCCTTCACTCCGCAACGTGTGCTATCCAGCTGTTGTCATCTTCCTCCCTCTCGATTCTGGCTCTGGAATTCAGTTGGACAGAGTGGGAGGTGATGCTGCGGTTGGTAATCACCTGCTGGCTAAAGGCACAGATGGCACAAACACCAGCAAGATGTTCATGCAGCAGCAGTCCAAGAAGTCATTCTGACAGGCCGACACAAACACAGAAACCTGAAAAACTCACAGCGAGCTGAGGAATTATCAAATGCAGATTTGAGGCAGAAACCTGGCAAACCTGACAACCACGTAGCAACCTGAAAGTGCAAAGAGTTAAAGCACTGGTCTCATGTTTTCACAGGCAAGGTGTTGGTGTCACTGCTCACTGATTGGGGAAAGTGAAAAACTGGGTGGGTTGTAATGATTTAAAATGGTAGACGCTTTCCATGACAAAAGCAGCCTGATAAGGGCTCCCTGTTATCAGCGAGTCTGACCAGCCATGGAGAGAACTGAGAAGCGAGGTCATCTCCAAGATAACAGCATATGTGCAGACTGATTATATGTTCCAGCTCAAGGATTTTTGATACATTTCATTGCTTGTGTGATTTATTTAGAAGACCAAAGACTTGCTTTCTGTTTTAAGGTTTCAGAACTACACTTCAAGGAGAACACGGCCGGTGTGCACCTGTTAAGATTTATTCTTGAGCTCCGACGCCTTTAAGTCTTCTGACACACTGGAGACAGTCAATTTAAGCTTCCAGTAGGATTAACAGGAGATATTTGCTGATATATTTAACTATAGCAGTTTGAGTGAAGGTGCAACTGTCACTGAAATCAGGCACAAAGTTTGTTAGCTTTTCTCTCTGAGCTCCAGATGAAGGAAGTTTGACTAAGTCATTTAGTTTATTGATGTTGCTAGCAGAGATTTTTTATGGTAGTCAAGGCTCCCAACACATCAAACATACCCGAGTAAAAATGCCCCAGAGACATCCCTCTTCTTGAAGACTCCCTAGCAGATGAGCTCCTTCTGCTCTGTGTGTTACTGCTCAGTGCTTTGGTTTGTCCTTCACAAAAGACAGGTAACACTGCCAAGACCCAGTAATTAGTGCAGATGGAGACTGTAATACTCTCTTCCCCTCCCTGCAGAAATGCCAAGGGAGGTAATCTATAAATTCCTGCATATTAATGCAATTTAAAACCACTCCAGACACCTTGCTGGAGGCAGGTGATAAAAAGGTGAAAGGCGGACTACCTGGCACACCGCTGCTGATATGTCACTGACATCAGTACTGTCTCAGCAATTTTCTGACCTGAAACTCTGTAACACACACACACACACACACACACACACACACACACACACACACACACACACACACACACACACACACACACACCAAAATAACTTGATAATCTATCTTCTTTCTGAGAAAACGCTCTCCAAATCCTGACCTTAGGCCTTACAACTGGGTCTCTATCAATAATTAAATGGTAATCTAAAAACCTATTTTAGTTGGGTCATCTTTCTGCACCATTGTCCCTGCTTCTCTTTTTCCTCCATCTATTTTTTCCTCTTTCTGTAAGATCAAGTTAGAGATTCCATTAGCATGAGAAAGCAGGATGGTAATTGTCTTCACCCTACTGAGTGATCCCTGGATAGAGGATTAGGCAGAGAGAAAGCCCTATTTCAACTCGGAGCACAGATGCTGCCCACAGCCGCCCACTCTAGATTAGATTAGACTGCAGAGGGATGAAACCGAATGGTAACTTCAAGCAACATTAAATATAAAGCGTTGACAGGAGGTTAAAAGAGGTTAGGAGGACAGGAGGTTAAAATAAACAAACTTTTGTTCACCTTTCACCACCTGCTGTGACGCCCTTGTTTTCTTTTTCTTTTTTCTCTTCTTTTTGGAAATTTTCTTTTAAATCTACTAACATGCTTTTCTGTTGGAAAGAGGGATTGGAGGAAGGCAGCTTACATTTTCTCTCTCTCTCTCTGATATACAGAGAATATTTAGAGCTGAATCTCCCTAAATCATCCCCCCTGGGCCACCCTGTCCGTCACTAATCTGCCCACCACCGCCCACTCATAAGGAGGTGTCACATTTCTGGCACTCCTCTATGGGATAAGCTCTTCAAACATCAGAGCTTCTCCTCTTGACCTTTCCACAGAGATGATCGATTAAGCCCACTGGATTTATTCCATAAACAGGCAACCATTATATCAAAAAGGCAAGGAATTTACCTCTGAGGCAGAACTTAAAATCCATATAAGCTTCATGAGGGTTCCATTTTATATTGGCTTTTTCAATCCACTTTATGCAGCACATTAATAACCACAGGGTCTTTTCACAAGCTGTTTTGGTATCTGAATCACTCCAGTTGTCTACCTGTAATTATTGAAGCAAATCACAGTGACAACAGAGTGAAATTCAACTGTTATCTGTACTCTATAAAACCTGCGATGCAGAAAACTGCTTTGCTCGCTCACCTGCCTGAGTAGGATAAAGCAGAGCACAAAAAATGACTGAAAAGTTTTAAACAGTATGACTGTGATTGCTTTGGTAAGAAGTACTGCGGAAAGTCAGACGGGGACTTCTTTACTCTGCTTTCTGTCTGTCCAGGAAGCTCTGTGGGGTGAACCAAGGAGTACAGAGGCCAGTAAAAGGTCTGCGTTTCGTTTGCTGCATGAGCCATTAAGTTACAGGACTGCAGGCTTCCTGTTTTCATGCTTGAACACTTTTTACATGCTTTCAGTAAGAACAAGACTAAACAATCTCAAGTGAAACACCAGGGAGCAGAAACCCAAAAAAAGAAAAAGAGCGTATTTCAACGACAGAAACAAAATCAAAACAAACCTTACGTCAAGTCCCTTATGCAAAAGTTAAAAAAGGGAATTAATTTCAGTGGAAATGGAGATTTTCCTCTGAGCAGCCCGATGAGACTCCTCCTGTTTGTGATCACAGTGGCCAATGAGCTTTACTTCAGCTCTGAGGGACTCCTGCTGTATGGTAATCATATCTTGTTTGAATAATGAGGCAATACCACCAGTCCTGCTGCCCATTCCCCCTGCATCCTTGACTGGAGTCTTTGATAGACACTAATTCTAGCTCCATCTATAAAGCTCCTCTCATGCATTTTTAATAGAATCTATTACTTTAGGATTAAATTATAAAAGACTGTCCTCCTTAAATTTTTAATAGTTTGCATAATTGGTATCAGGGCCTGAATGCAAACCATAAAAACCCAGTTTGTACAGGACTGAGCTGCGGAACGAGCCAGACAAACCACACAGCACGGCTATACAAAAGAGGACATGGAATGAGACCATTGCAGACAATCACGTATCTGTACATGCTCATGCACGCACATGTGAGTGAGGTCGTTATAGCTCTGGGTTCATTGCCGTGGAGAATAATGCGGTGCGAGCTTAGCGCTGTGAATGAAGGGGACAATAAGGTCAGGGACCATGTGAGCTGCTTTTGGCTGCTGAGCTCCTGAAGGAGTGTTAGACGGGAGGAGTCACCTGATGGAAACAGGATGCATAAACCAGGTGCCCACAGACACCTGCAACCACAACATTCACTGAGGCAAACAGCAAAAACTACTTAGCAGGTTTATAGCTTCCCTTTGTTCCCACAGTCACTGATAACTGTGTTCAGTCAGCTAAAATGGAAATGTATTTCTCCTCTCTGTTCCTGGTTGCAGGCAGATCAGCCATGAGTTAAATGTCATCTGCACACACTCACTCTCACTCTCTGCATCTCCAGTTCAGTGCTTTCCAATAACAGACGGAGCATACAGGAGAGCAAATGCGTCTGAGGCATCTCCTCTAAACTAGAGCCCCCTTAGAAATCAATGCACGTCACCATCCCCCAAATTAGCACCGCAGGGACACCCCCTCACCGCCCCCGCCTGCTGGCGGCAGCTCTTTGGCATATCTGTACGGGGGAAAATATTTCACACTGTATGAATTATTAAGTGCGGGGCCAGTGCTAAGCAGTGTGGAGATAGACCAGTTATTCACAGCTCTATTGGGACGGATGTGTCAGAAACCCGGGCTGCTCGCCTATCAGATCGTTTGTCACCCACGATAGTCAATTTACAATGAGAGAATTTTTCAATTTATTCATTCTGCTGTCACTGCAGTTTTCTACCTCCACTCATTCCACTCAACAGCCCCATCCGCCTTTAAGAGTATCTCGTCTGGTCCACACCTGCACCAGTGGACTGCTTCTCTGATACTGTTGCTCACTTTGTCTTTTCTCAGGCAGAGGAGAAAAGGTGGAGGAGCAATGTGCAGAAGACACGAGGAGAGCGACCCTGTTGCTTTAATCATCTTAACTGAGCCAAAGGTGTGTTGGGAACATCCTGTGACAGCTGAAGGGTTTGGGCTCCAGTAGTAAAGCTTGGGAAAGGGAAAAAGAGTTACAGAAGCCTAGAGATGATAAATATGCACAAATATTTGGACCTGTATTCCAATAAAAGAATGCATTTCCAAAAACATCCCAGAGGGCAGGATCCTGCTTATTTTCACTTAGGAGGAAATGCCAAATAACAACTCCCACGCAGACAGACAGAGGACCTCAGCACAAATGTTTGGCAGACCGCAATTTCAACATTAATTACTGAAGGTGAATCAGCTGTCAAAACAGCCACGGATTTGTTTTTTTGTTCGCAAACACCCTCTGTTAAAGAGGACGAACCACACAACAGACCAGCCTCAAGAGCCCAAAGCTACATTCTGCCACTATTCCCAGAGACGGGGACAGACAAAACACAGATAATGTTTTCAAAAGGGTTTTTTTTTTTAATATACAAGGGAAACAGAAAACGGCAAGATCAGCTTTGTTGGTCTAAATGCTCAGTGAGAGCAGTTTGAACTGTAAAGCAGCAAGTGTTTATCTGTGATGTCTTTTGAAAGAATGATACAGAGGGTTTCAATGAATAGGGCTTGATGTGAAAGGCAGAGATGTGAGATAAATATCCTCACAGCCAAGGCCCCTGCCCTCTTCCTGATGATGCATTCTTATACACACACACACACACACACACACACACACACACAGTGCCAACAATGTCACTGAGGGCAGCATTTGTTTGGGGACAAGGTGACCCTGTTGCCTGGGGGGCCTGTGAACAGGCACAATGAAGGCCTCTCATCTTGCACACACCCACCCAGCAATGCTGGGCTGACGATGGGTGGAGGGAAGAAGGATGGGGTGTGAAAGGCATCAAAACACCCGGCTACTGCAGTTTAAAAACCCTATTCAGGAAGCCCCCTGAGATAGCTCCTTTCACACCCTGCACAGACGGAGCAAAATCCCCACTTGTAACCCAGAGTCACGCAGTCAACAGATGGAGCAGCTATTGAGTGAAGGATCGCAGAGGCAGAGGCGGCTCCCTATCCATCCCCACTGGAAACAAAGGGGCAGCAGGTCAAGAGTGATGTCTCCGGGAGGAGGGGTCAGCGAGGAGGGGCATGCTTCAACACAGTTGAGCTATGCAAGCACTTTGAAACAGGAGAAACAGAGAGAATCTTTTTTTGGATGACAGGCCGAGGGGGGAGGCTCAGGCTGCGTGCGAGGCGCTCAGGCTGGTTGCTGGGGTTCAGAGTCAGGTGGAAGGGGATTGTGTGTGAATCCGGGACAGCAGTGTGTGTGTGTTTCACCTGCAAACAAGAACAAAAAGACATCCCTGTGCCTACACATTTGCATGTTCAGAGGAAACACAATCTCGCAGTTTAACACACATTTCAAGGACCAACTGTTACAGAGTCTCGATTTTCTTTGTGTATAAAAAAACTGCACGTAAGGAACAGAGTACTTCAGTGTTGATAACAGAAAAGTACTGCAGTGAGGCTATATCCAAAGAGGAGAGAAAAACTTTGCCACTGCAAAAATGATGTAGTGCCCCAAGGACATTTTTAAAATACTCAAGTGGATACACTTAAAACCGGTGTCAAATATTACAAAAGTAGGCTGCAATTCTTTCTAGTTATTAAAGCACATAATTAAAAACCAAATGCTTTTTTTTTTGTTCAAACACTCACATATTTTCCCAGCACCTTCCTGTAAGATTACAGTTTTGCCAGACTCAAGCCTATATAAATAGCAGTGTTAGATTTTTCTGACGTCATTATTAATGGATAGATTTCCTGCGAGCCTCACAGGGGGAACAGTTATGTATATGTACATGCTCAAACGATCATGTATGTGTGCATGCACAGGTGCATGATCACATAGATGACCACAAAGAAGTCGTAGCTCCTTGTAGAGGCAAGTGTATCCATTTCCATTGACCAGAGGTCTTGCTATCATGTGGCTATGACCTGAAAATCAATTAGTCATCTAAGTTGCCCTGCCTCACTGGGTTTCTATGAGGAAGGCATAGCATGATCCCATAACTTCTGCCTTTATATAAATTAAACATCCCTACTGCTGAGATGCCAAACACAGCCGCCACATGTTCCTCATCCTTGAAAGGTCTGGTTTATGGGGCCATTTTGCACAGGAAGGCCCTCATTACAAAGCCGAAGGTGTCAGGAACACTGCAGCAAGTCTCCATTAACAACCACTTGACAGGAAAGTACAGACACTCAAAATTTAAAAAAAAAGAAAAGACTTCCAAGCTCTTGGGAAATATTCAAAAATCACACTTAATTAAACACAAAAGCCCAGTCCAAGAAATCAGAGAAACCTTAAGATTTAAACTAGGCTTTTCTGGGTCATAAGAAACATTTTTGTGCAAGGACATTTCATTTATTCGTGTTTATGTCTCCTTCACAGAAATTGGCAGCTAAGGACAAAGCACGGAGCTGTTATTCTTCCTTCCCTCAGTCCCATCACAATAGAGCAAAGGTTTGCCATTTCAGAATACACCAATGTTATGCTGTTTGAGCCCAGAATTGAAACAAGTAAATAAATAAATAAAACCTATTCCAACCACACTGAAAAGGATCAATAAGTACACAGAAAAGAAAATGGCCATAAAAACAGTCTTTTATTCAGAGTACCATGATGCAGATGAAAACACAGAATGCACCTGGAGAGCAACGCTAAGAGCAGCAGAAGACAAGAGAGCCCACAGAGTTATCAGCTGGGGCCAGAGAGCACTGGCTATATTCAGACCTCAGCACCATCCATCTCCACAGCGACTATTAGATTTCTAATATTGTTGGTTTTAAGGAGGCCCAGCTTTCCTGCCACAGTCAGACAGATTCAGCCCCAGTTGTCCCCTTTTCCTTTTCAGTGTGGTCTCACAAGGTCCTCTCAGTTTTCTGCAAACAATACTGCTGGGCTGCGGCCCTTATTTAAAAGATTAATAGGATGCTGTCTTTGCAGAGAAGCAATCAGTGAGGTTTCTGTGACAGCAGAAAAAGTGTGAAAACAAGGCAAAGAGGAGAGACCATTGTCACGGTTACCAACTGGTTGCCGCAGCTCAATTGAGATAGCTCTGGCTTTCAAGCCTAGCTGTCAATCACAGCAGCAAGCATCAATGGGGTAAATTTGAATGATAAAACGATAAGTCATGTGCAGGCGATTTCACTGTCATCGGGACAGGGGGTGTTTGAGTGTAACTCACTATGGGTGGAGAGATTTCACTGAAGCCATATGGAATTTGGTTTTGCAAGTTGCTGGCTTCACCCCTCAATCATGACAGAATGTGTAATCACCAAATGTCTTCCTCTCAATCCCTGTTACAATTGGCAGCACAGTTCTGTCACTGGAGATGGGGGAACAAAATGGAAAGCTGACTAAAAGACAAGCTTTAAGTGACACTTAATTTGAGATACCCAGGCATTCTCTCAGCTCCAGTAAACAGGATCCATCAAACTTCACCCCAAGCTTGTATGAGTCTGCAGCTGCCTGCGGGGAGAGGCACAGTATGCCTGAGAGGCCCTGATGAAGAAATCAAGCCCTTTAATGGTTCCTAAAAACACCCAAAATGAGGGAGAGGAATGATTATAACACTTTCAAGGTGCAAGTTTCCATCTGATCCACTGCTACAGCAACATTCAAAGAAACACCTTCTTGAAAGACAAAAAAAAAAAAAAAAGGCATGACGTAAAGTTAATGACAGCTTCAGAGAAGACAAGAGAGAGGGTAAAACACACACACACAAACAACTGAGCTGGAGAAGAAGTAGAAGAAAAACACTGAACAGCTGCTTTCTCCCTTCTTCCCTTTGCTCATCCCAAGAGAGAGTCCCATGTGATCTCCCTGATCCTAGTTTGTGGCTGACAGAGGGGACCGCAGCTCTCTTCATCTCCGCACTCACATGGCTCTGTGAACCCCCCGCCTCACCGTCACTCCGCTGCCAGGAGGAAAAGATGGTGAGGAGGGTGGGGGGTGGGGGGCTACATCAAGGAGAGACTCTCCCAATGGGTTCTCGTCAGTTCCAGGCCATTGCACCTTGCTCACTGGGACTTAGCTTACACACACACACACACACAAACACACACAGAAGCAGATGACTATTAATGGATACGCTAATTTAGTGTGTTTTCTTGGCTGTACAGTCATATGTTTTGTTTTTATGAACTGTTGTGATAATACGACTCGCTTCAGTAACAGATCACTCTTAAGTTAGTGACAAATAAAATAACAGTTTGATGCCTCCCAGAGCTTGTTTAACTGGCACAGGAGCAGATAACGTTCAATCAAAACCAAGTGATATGGTTCATGTGGTCAGTGGTAATGTGCTGCCAGAAGGCCTGACACACTTCCGTAGTCTTTGGGGATGAGCAGAGAACGGCAGGCTGCCCTTGTGCGTTCAGTCTCTACAGATGTTGCCTTGGAGAGCGTCTGACTGGCTGGCTGCGGTGACAGCTGGACAGCTGTTCCTATAGCTGCAGCTACAGAGGCATGCCACAGAAATGGGGGGTGGGGAATAGTGCTGTATGTTTAGTTTATCTGTATGAAGTTCCCAGGACATGCAGAGCTGTCACTTTTAGTAATGGTGCATGAGCCTGGATACAAAGAGAGGCACTGAACAGGATACGGAGAAGGAGCACAGATGGGTAAATATCAGACACGGCTAACATTATTTAAAGAAGCTCCAATAACAAAACAGATTTTTTGTAAATTGTAATTTGTCTATCCAACACCAACTGGCTACATTGGCATAAGTCAAAACATTTAATTTGATCCATGAGGTCTGTTTGAGCAGCTGCGACTTTTTATCATCATAAACAAGTAAAAATTTAATATGAACTTCATAGGGAATTTCAAATTAAGGAGCAAAAAAAAAAAATCTATTTTCAAAAGCAGAGAGGATAATTGGCTAAGCATTAAAATGGCTCTGGACTTTGTGCCAACACCAGTGGCGGCTGGTGATGAAAGGCTGTTTAAATTGGGGTCATGTTTGGATATCATACTTTTATCCTGCCACTTAAAAACACAGTTACCTAAAATTATAGAGAGCTGAAGAACAGCGCTGATTAAAGACAACCTAAAGAGTAATGTCCTGACTGAGGACAAAGGTTTGATTACGACTATTGAGAAAGTATTGAAATGTTGGAAAACTCAGAGGTATTAAACGTGAGCACCTGCTGAATATACACACTGCAAATCACGAGTTAAACAGCTTGGATTGACGCCAGTCACTTCTGCCAAAACTCTCATTTTTCCTAAGCAGTCTGGGCTATTCATTATGCCACAAAAGGTCAGCAATTTGTTCAACTCAATAAAAATGTTAATAAAACTAAGAGCTCACAAGAAGAAGCACTCATAGCCTCTGGTCGCCTATCAAAATGTGAATATGTGGATGTGTGGATGTGTGCATGTGTGTGTGTGCGCGTGTGTGTGTGTGACTACATCTATTTGAGTGCAACGTTGCTACTGCAGCATTAAGCAGGTCAAAGGTTGTACAGCAGCAGATATCTAGCAGGAAATATAGTTGTGGCCTAGTCATAATCCCGGTCAAACTCCACCAACTGCCCAACACAAAGAGGTTATAAGCACACGTTCTCAAACACACACAGTTCTGCACCCTACAGTAACCACAAGTTGATAAGAACCCCCACACCAAAATCTCCATTTCCACCTCCTACCCTCAACCCACTCTGCGAAATAAATGAAAAGACCCATTAGACAGATTCAAAGGCTAGCAGTGGGCTCATAATTACATATGAAATATTTTAGAGGAAAAAAGTGATTACTCTGGATGCTGGTCTGGAAGTGGGTGGGGGTGCGTTATTGCTAAGCAACCAGTCATTATCCTCCAGAGTGGAGCGAGGTGACCGGCCATCCGTCTAACTCCGGTGGCTCGCCTGGCTCCTGTGCAAACTCCCCTCCCTCCCTTCTTTCCTCTGCCATTCTGTCTCTCTCTGTCTCTCGCTGTCTCTCTCTCTCCCTCTCTCTCTCTCTCTGCTGACTCCCCGTCCAAATACAAACAGAGATAAAGAACGCTGCAATCGCTCTTGACACACAAATAGGTTAACACAATAAAGCCGGCTTTGCCTGGCTCACTCGAGGGAGGAAAGCAATTCCAGCAGCAGGCAGGAGGTAATAAAACAGGGCTAGGAGTGTGCATGTGTGTGAATGTGTGTGTGTGTCCATACATGTCCTCATGTCAGTGTTCCTATGTTTTTGTATGTGAGTGGAGGCAGGCACACGGAAGCTCTTTGGCCTCAGGGCCTAATATCCCACGGATTTTCAACCCTTTCTTGACACAAATAATAACACGGGAGAAAATGACAGAAATTCCAAGCCACTCCTCCGTTTAGATTAAGGAAATGGTGCATTTATATTAACAGTGTAGCTGACTTGCACTCACTGTATACAGACACATCAATGTTTCCACATGGGTCATATGCAGGCTCTCTCGTAAATGGTCGTCAGCCTGGTTAAAATTCAACAAGTAAATTGAATGAGTTTTATCTGTGCAAGCCTCAGCTTACTCACCCAGATGCGGCTGCCAGTCCTGGCAATAAATGATAAAAATCTCCAGAGTTTTATTAAATCGTGTTGCATTCACACTGAAGTCAGGAAAATGGTGAGGCGGCTTCTGCAATTACAATCCAGACCAGACAACATTGTTTTCTCCAGTCAGTGGAAATTTCATTACCTTACAGCAACCGCCTTAGAATTGGGTAATAGCCTCTTTTTGTCACAGACACAAGCCGTCTGTGGGAGGTGTGACACCCCATAAGTGTTATCCATTTGCAACAATACGCATCTAGCTAGTCACAGTCTGGATGGTGGTCAGCATAATGTGCACTGTTGTTCAGTGATATGGAGGAAGTGAATGGAGGAAATAGCGGTCAATAGCTAATTCCTAGATTGATTATAGTGTAATCAAATGCACTGAACCTTAATACATCCATGCAGCTGACATATCTCTCCCTAGGCTATTATAGACAGATGACGTCGGTCGCACACGGGCCCATCTCTTGCATGTCAATAAACAACAGCGAGGGCATGACCATGTTTCCTGTCTAAGTACTGAACTGTGAAGAAACCACAAACATCTTCTGGAAAAGTTTCACACATTTAGCTCTTACAGGTTAGATGTTTGTAAGCATCAATCAATTCCCCTGTTTTTACCTGCTGTGCCTTCAGCCAAGTAGTTAAATAGCAGAAATGTAAAGCGGTGGACATTGTCAACGGGGAATGAATTACCAAAGCATGAAGAGAAAACATCTTATCTGTCTGATGTATTTCCTGCTTCTGCAGAAAGCTACAAAGCCCGAGGGAAAGCAGTCAACCAAAATGCAGGGAGATGGAGATTAGGATGATGTGCAGTTCCTTGTTCCATTAAAGTTTGATCTTCCTCAATAGCCGAGGAGAATCAGATATCTCCCATTCAAGATTAAAGTACACCAGCATAGAGAGAGAGATTAATCAGAGGGCTGTATGAGATAAAAACAGCCTTGCTTCTGGCATGGAAAACAGTGGCAATAAAGAGTTCAGCTGATAATGTGAAACATGGCGAGGCACAATAGCAAATCAAACAGCATGTACGGGCCTACAAAACAAATCAAAGCGCCGACTAGACCGCGATACAGTGGCAGAAGAAGTACAGCAGGGGCTGATCTGATAGTAACCAAGGCCTTCATTTTATTACTGGCTAAGGTTGAAGAGGGCACACTGAGGATTTTCCCATGTTGCTCACTGTCGCCAGGCCCTCATTCCTTCCCCTCCTCCTCTCCTTGAGATCAATGGTGGTGGGGTGATTTCACAGCAGCCTGCACTGTCACCCAGAACAAATCAATGTGACCATGAGGAAGGCAAGAGCGGCATTGTTTTTAAAGAGAGCAAATTCGCTGTTGGAGAGCTTGTCAGATTTGCTTTATTCTCTTTGTTCCCCCAAGAACACTTTAGAAGGAGCATGCATCCCCTCACTTTTCTGGCTGGGTTATGGAGCAAACAATAAACTGCACAAAACTCAGGCTCCCCATACTGGTGTACTCATTAACCACATATAAACTGCACAATTCCTATACTTAAATGCACAAGAGCCTTTTCAAACACAAAAATGAACCAATCCGATGCTATAACCTTTACAAAGTGAAGTCTATACATTAACCTCGAGGCCTGTTAAGACATGACTTCCATTCAACCTGACAGAGGGTGAGAGGGGAAGCGGGGAGGAGGTCGCTGTCTGTCATACACTAAGTGGCTGCAGATAACCCTGATGAAGAACTGCCAGCAGTCTGCAGAGGATCAGATCACATGAGCAGAGCAATGGTCAGGTAAACCTTTTACTGCAGCCAAAATAACAAGAAATCATTGGTGGCTATTCAAGCAGAGAGTCACAGAGCATCTCACTAACATATACTACTCAGCAGAAGTACTGCAGGGATGCACATATGCAAACACACGCCTGTAGTCTAGTTTTGTGTAGCTACTCCACCTCAAACAAAGACATGTCTAAACTCGTGTTTATAAAATCATGACCCCTTATATAAAGGTTTAAAGGTTAAATGTAATGGGGAATCATGGTCTCTTTTTCAGTCCATTTAAAGTACATTTCTGTATTTATTTGTCAGACATCAAATTAAGTGGGATTTTATTCATGCATCACTGGTATTCATAAAATCAGAGCTAAAGTGAAATTCATTCGCACAAGGTCAATAACATTAGGAATTAATTTTCTGTCATATTGTATAGACATATATCATTTCAACTTAAACATTCAGGTTCCCCCGTTGCACCAAAAAAAGTGAATGAACTCAGCTTTAGGTTGAATAGTTAGTTCAGTGTTTTTGTATGAGTGTCTGAAAAGCCGTAAAATTAAATCAACAAAGGTGAACTATACTGTGTGTCCACATCCTGACCACTGATGGGCAAGACAGATTTCATAAGAGTTTATATAAAATCTTGTAATACTGCAAAGTACAAGAAAGAGCACATCTCTAGTCTGCATATGAAAAGTGTTAAAACAAGGACTGTTACAGACTTTTCCTGATATTAAACACTTTGATCAGGTACCTTAATGAGCTGCTGTTGACACGAGAGAAATATTCATGTTCTCTAAAGTCTTTGGTGTAATTTCCAAGTAAAGAAGCCTCATGCCTTTCAAAGGCCATCAGCTCATCTAGGAATGGTGTGTTTTAATCCATTTGACAGAAGAAGAAAATGTTTTTTTCATAATTATTTACATCTGCAATACTTTTTTCTATAAGTAAAATGGATTCATGGGCAGTTCAAAGTGTTAACAACACATTGAACTGTCCATGAATCCATTTCTATTTCATTTGTATGAATAAAAAGCAGCACTTTCAGTAATGAAGTCCACACAAGAATGGACATGCATAGCTTAGACACTTCAGGGGTGGGTAGATCTTAACTAAAGCACTCACACACACACTCTCACACACTCACACTCTCACACTCACACACACACACATCTGTATCTACTATTTTAGTCGTCTTAAGTGCCAAAATGAGTTTTGCTGCCTCTGGGTAGGTGTTGAGACAATCAAACTATGCAGGGATTAAAAAAGATTAATACACAGTGCAGGAAATTAAACTTCAGCGACTTTAACGATATTCATGAGTGGGGCTCACTTATTCACTTCAGGCAGGCACTTTAATAAGCAAAGAATACAGTAAGGAACCCAAACGCCATCAATCAATCAAACTGATATGCAATTTGAGTTGCAAATTGATAAAATGCCAGGCTTCTCTTAGTGTATAACTTTCCTTAATAGAATGCTAAAATATGTTCTCCACCTTCAAACCATTGGCTGCGTAAATGAGTACAGCAGATCAGATTTTACTGATTTTTTAATTTAGTTTTACTTTTTTCATCAGTAAGTACATAAGGGTAGTAGAAATCGCTGGTACAATCAGCATTTGGGCAACGCAAGTTTTCAAACTACAATATTTTTTAAGTTTATTTTGTGGCTGGACACTTGATAGCTGAGAGCAACAGGGAGCATGGTGAAACTGAGAGGAAAGAAATGTGAGTGAAGTCCTGAGCCTGCAGCAGGACACTTGAAGGTCCATTGTCACAATAAAGAAAAAACATCTAACAGCAAGGTAGAAAATAAAGAGTCAAAACAAAACCTACAAACTCCAAAAGGTAATTCAGTGACCTAGATATTAAAGCTTTTCTGCCATTCCATTCTCCCCTGCCTTGTCCAACCATCATGTTGAGTTAAGGCAAGCATTATGCTGGGAAGACTATTTGTTTAGGTGAGGAGCAGCCGCAGAGCTAATATGAGCACAATTTGCTCAGCAGGTCATAGGCGCAGAGTGGAGGAAGTAAATGAGGCAGTTCTGCCCCCTCGGGTGCAGCCCCTGCCTCATACATCACTGGATGTTTTATTCAATACAGCAAGGAAGGCTCTATGGCAGGTGCCCTGACTGTGGGGGCGCCTGCCCTGCTTTAGGGGCCCATAATACATTCAGCGAGCTGCCTGTCTGCAGTGCTGCTGGAGAGAGAATGACTGGAGCCAGTGAGGAAGATAAATTTTGAGGATGCTTGTAGTCTAATGATAAAACATACTGTGTGCAGCTTTTTCACTGCGCAGTCAGCATAATGTGTAGGCTCATTTATGAGCAGTGTGAGCGATGAAGCTAAATATTGCAAAGCAACCTCAGCAACCCATGAGCCTCAAAGTTCACCAGAGTCGAAACAGGCTAAACTTTATCAGCCAGCATTCAGAATCAAATAACACATTGAGCTTTGGCTACATTCAAAACAATCCGACATTTCTATCTGCATCCCTGCCTTAGGCTGCAGAGGACAAATTTGCTGAAGAATTCACAAGGCAGTGACAAATTGCCTCCAGATCTCAATGCAGCACAGCGCATCATCCATGTCGCCGAGCACAAAGTGAAAAGTTTTACAGTGTTACGCACACATTTCCGTGGATTTTATGAGTTCCTTGATAAAAGCGTGTTACAATATGAACAGGGACTGTATATCATTAACACTCCAGGGTGAAAAATCACTAATTGTAGCAGACACCATACCCCCCCCCCTCCTTTTTTTTAAATCCCCCCCTCCTTCCAGCAGTGACGCACGGGGGCGTACAAATGAGAAATTCGCACCTTTTGCTCTGAGCCGCAACTCCTCTAGTGCCACATTCCTGCCTGTGGTGCATGTGGTGCAATTCCCTCGACAATACCCTTAATTGCTACCCACACTCGAAAAGACCAATATTACACATCAAAGCAGTTCCTAAAGCCATTCGAGAGCGGCTCTCTAACAAGTCGATTTTTACAACACTTCCTTTATTGTGGGTCAGGCATGGAAACAAAGGGTTTAAATATGAGACATCGTTATGAGAGCAGCATCCTGGGAAAAGGGAGTATTTACAAACATTCATTATTTTCTGCTCTGCCTCTATTTACCATCCCAAAAGGATTCAACGAGGCTCCGACAGAAACTTCGGTAATGGTTACACAGGATAACCCGAAACATTCAAAACCTGCAAGACTTCTGCAAAACTGAAATTTGCTATCAAATATATTTACCATAAATTGCTCCGTAGTGCTGACTAGAACTCCATGCAGAGTGTTGCATTCACTGAGCAATCTGCCTCATACTTCTGTGGTCCAAATTAAAAAGGATTCATTCTGTTCTCCAAAATCCAGCAGCCGCTTTGTCGATGTCAAACGTTGATTAAGTTGATCCTCCTCTTCCGACTGGATGCAAATATACCGGTAACCCTGCGAATTAGATTCCACACTCTAGCCTCTAGCATGCACAGGTAATAAGCTTTGCCTTTTTCTCTCGACTCGGCTGCCAATTTTTTTTTTTTTTTTTTTGTCGAGGGCAAAAGCGCAGGTCGGCAATTTCAGGAGCGTCCTCGGAAAGATTGCGCACCAAGCGCGCTTCGGCTTTTCAACGTTTAGCCTCCAGAACAAAGTGAAGGGGACTGATCGCTCTTCTTTTCGCTCGCAGAGATCGTCAGATAGCAGAACTGTTAATGCAAAGACTGGATGGTTGAACTGCTACGCAGTATTCCGAAATCCTCCGCTGTTACGCATGGGTTTAAAGTGGTCCGCCTTTCCACTACAGACGACCTAATGTCAAATGTACCATGCAAATGTTAGTATTTTCTAGGCATTATTGTGTGAAGGTACCCTGGAAGAAATCAAGGCTGGGTCAAAGCAGCTGCCTGAAATATCCTAAACTGATTCGATGCGCATGTAAAAATCCCGGCGGTGAGAATCTGCTCCGTCCGTCACTTTCTCCGTGGTGTCGGCAGCCTCTCTTGAGATGTGTTGTTTCACGATTCAGACTCAGATTTCCTGCTGAGGCCGTGGAGTAACCTCGATAGAAAAGCTCCGAGATGCTCTCTTTGGTGCACTAACCAAATAAGAAATAGTAAAGTCTGAATAAAGAGCTAGCTGCTTTAGGCAGCTCCGGGATGCGGTCCTGCCCTTGTGCCGAGCTGCCGAGACTGACAATAACCCGGAACGCTGCAGACTGTCAGGCTGCACAGACCGCCCACCGACCAATCACTGCTCTGAGGGAATAGAAACATTCCCACGGGTTGGCCAATCATCTGTAATTGAGGATTGTTACCATAGAGATGATCGGCGTCCAAGCGTCTGAAACCACGTTGTTTATTCGCGGAATAGAGGGAAGAAGCATCTGCTGTGGCAGAATGCAGATTGGGATCTTACGCCACAGCTTTAAATTATAAAGCGTCTCAGTCTTTTCTCCGCATGTTAGGTAAAGGTTAAAGCACATCCCTTCACAAAGCTGCAGACCCGCTGCTCTAGCTCTGTCTGCAGGGAGAAATAAAGTTACTATTCCACCTGAATCAAATGAAACGTTATTGCTAAACGCTAAATGAATCTGCTGTTTATGAATTGGTGACTTGAAAATGCTATTTAACTTAATTGTTTTGGAAACTCCTATAGGACAAATATTCTATACAGGTAATAAGCCTTGCAATAAGCAGAGTATGAGATTAAACATTTGGCTGCTGTGTGATCAGCAAGGTATAACCTCAGGGACACGTTTATTGTATTTTATGAGCTCAGGTTATTTATGAGCTTAGATTATTAGCTGTTAGGATATAGGCAATTTCAGATTATATGCAATGTGTGTTTAAAATGTGTCCACTATTTCTGAAAACAGAGAATTTCTTGCCATGACAGGGTCACTCACACTTACACAATGTGTACTTTGCATCTGCTAACTTCCAGTGTTCAGTTACCTAAATATATATTCAGCAAGACAAGCTTTTGAAAAACTATGACATATCTATGACAGTCTACTTAACTTTGCAGAATTCCATTACTGACATCTCCAGGCTTATATGAGTCACAGGAAACCTTGCAAAACACCTATTTTTGCAAAATGTCATTACAACAGCAACGAAGTGGAGGGCTTACTTTGACAGAGGCCCTTAGTACTTCTTCCTTCTTGCCAACTGTGTCCAGTGCACACAGACCCCAGGACACACAAAGGCAGTACAAGCAATCACACATCATGGACTCTCATAATAAGCTGACGCTGGGAAGTGGGTGATGCAGCACTCAGCTTATGCCAGTGCTGATAAGAGCCTGAAAGTATTACCTCGGTCTGGCAGCCCGCTCCAAGAAATCCATCCTCAGCCAGGTCATCAATTCTGCCCTATCTGATTGCTCACCAATCCCTGGCAGCTCCATGTCGCCGTCCTGGCTTCTGCCTTTGAAAATCTCTCTATGACTTGCACTTTCATGCGATTTCTTTCACAGAAAAATAGGTACATACAGTATGTACATGGAGGGTTTTTTTTTTTTTAATGTGATCTTACACCTACGTGACAAATAATAAAACTGTGAACAAATGTGCCCAGAGAGGTAAAAATTTCCAGAGCAACAGAGCCCTGGACTTAATCAGTCCCTGAAATGTATTCACATCAATCCCATCTTCTCCTTATTGCTGCAATCGACCTATAGCTGGCACATTAAAACCTGTGGAGTTCAGTCATATAACCTACACCATGTGGCCTCAGAGTTAATCATAGATTAACAATTAATTGAAAAATATTCAACCAGACATGTGCTGTGCTCCAGCGATGCAGGTAGGCTGGCAAAGAAGCCATTTGATTAGCTGATAAGCAGATGACTTAACAAACATTCAAGGCATGTTTGCTGGGGTTTGATTAGAGTACGCCCAATACGCGGAAGATTGGACACAAATACGTTGTGAAAACACTCAGCTGTTCCAATCCCCAAGGCAACATGAGGGCACATAAAAACAATGAATTATTTATGGAGGAGACGAGTGAAATATCACAGCGAATAATTTTCTCTGGGCTATATTAAATGTAGTTTTCAAAATAATATGTCTGAGTCTGTGCATTTCCCAGAAATCATTCCCAATGACAGGACCTAGAGCCTGGAGATTTAGATATGAAATCATATTAGATATTTCCCTGCCACTGCACCAAAGCAAGGGTCATTCTAATTGAGCCCTCCTTTTTCTTAGAGAATAAAGATCAAACAATATTTGCTTTGTCTCTATTTTAGGTATTAGCTCTGGTTTAAAATGAAAGACCTCACTACCAAAGCAAGCCTTTGGCATCTGTCATCTGAAAGAGGGTTCACAATGCCAAAAAATCCAGGTTCAGCTTCAGTAAAAACCACTGCAGCTTCTGTTTGAATGGGGCATCTCATAAATAAAGCTCTTGTGCTCCCCATCCAGAGCCAACATTACTGTCTGTCTCTGAGCTGAAAGCCTTACGCTGTTACAATTTGTTCCTGAAAGTGAACTCAGTTTAATTGAGCAAAGTTCAAGCCTCCACAAACAGCAAAGTAACAGAAAAAAAAATCGATGGCAGCAGAGGCATGGAAAAAAGAGATAGCATTGATTTATCTACCATTGATCGCAAGGATCGCTGCATTGTGCCCTCTGGGTAAAATGCACGCTGTCTGCCAACTGATGGGGATGAATCTGAAAAGGTGTCAAGTGGTTAGAGGACACAGAGGTGGAGGATGAGATCGGGAGCAACCAGAGTTGGCAAGGAAGGAAGAGGAGTAGACTGTAGGGGACCGAAAGGACATGAAGTATCAAAGAGAAGATGGTCATAGACACAAGGCTTGATAAGAGGGGATAATGTTGGCGGACGACCCAGCCACTACGCAGGGTTGTGTCTCAATGGTGTTGCATTAAATGTCTTTGATATAAGAGAGAAGAGGTCACCATGAAAGCAGAGAGCAAAAGTCACAGAGCAAAAGGCCTAAAGCTAAAACATCAAATAAATTGAAATACCAGTTAATAACAAACCCTCTGTGTCCTGTTAACAATATCAAAACCTATATCAAAATTGACTTGAATCTTGAATCTGTTGGCTACAATAATACTGTATGAGTAAGCATATATGAAATCCTGCTGTTGCAAGTGCTTGACAAGACAAGCATCTTTTGCAATATTTTAAGTCTCAGCAATTGGCAAATAGATGTCTCCCCAGAGACTTTATACTGACAGCCAACTTTTGTTGAAAAGAGGGGAAGCCAGGACAAAGATCAGAGGCCACAGCCACACAGATCTTTGGTATCTTTACAACATCCCTCTGTCTCCTCTGTGGCTGTTGGCAATCACACGTCTACACTGAAACTTAAAGACAACTATGTGTTTGATATTGTGGCCCCAGCTGTAAAGAAACCTTCAAAGAGTGTGTGTTACTGTATACAAACCTAATGACATACACTTTTTTTTTTTACCACGGCCTTGCTATTGTGAATACAGTGATATTTCACCTACTTTATCTGTTTGTTTTTTTTTTCTTTTACTTTTTAAAATTTGACTTTGCCAAGATCTTTCTATCATGGTTTGTGCTCAAGGTGTAATAAACAGGGTGTCTAACTTGTTTATGTTTATACCAGACATGTTGGGGCTGAACAGTTGGTTGAGAGTGACTGTTTGTGAAGTGCTTTGTCACCTTGTTTTTTTTTTTTTTTCTTTCAAGGAGTTTCAGTGCTTTTAAGTGAAGCTGACTCGACTTGACACAAAGATTGTCACTTGTTTATGTCTTGGAAGGCTGTTTTTGTGAGCAGTGTTTGGGTTCAACCCTCGAAAGCATCTGGTTTTCTGCGTGCGACCAGTCAGAGATGTCTTCAGGAGACACAACCTGGAGCTTGAGCGTGCACACACACACACTCACACACAGGAAGCTGTTTTGCAGACTCGAGGTTATTCGGTGCCCTTAATGTTAAGGATGAGTGTGCTTTTGGGTGGTGACTGTTATTGCTATTCATGGGTCCAAAGTTAATTTAAAAAACAGCTAAATCAAATCACAGCAACAACACAAGGAAATAAAAAGCACAGGCTGACCTGAAAACAAAAATAACAATGGTTAATTTCACCATTTTGAATACTGAGCAGATACTTTGGACAAAAGACACAGGTGACCATTAAAAAGAAACATAAAAGCGTTTGAGTGTGAGGAGGTTAGGATCAGTGTGACCCCTCTGGGCCTGTTAAATCTCATCACTGCTCTTTTCTCATTAAAAAGCTGAATCAAATGAAACACATAGGATGGGACACCCAGGCTATTTAAATGTGCTGCATCTAAAGTAACAAAGTTAGGTTTCAGTAATTGGAAAGCTTACATGTAGCTCGTACATGCAATTGTCACTACCCTATATGAAAATAAACTGTTCTTAACACCCTTCATGGCATTTGTCAGCACCTTTGTGCTAGATGCAGGTCCCAGCAGCATATTAAAAAAGACACATTTACTCATACTCTTTAATTTAGGAAGTAAATGTAATGTGCTGAATATAGATGGTATTTTACATCACAAGTGTTTCCATCCTACTATCAAATTCTGAAATCTCAGCCCTGACAAAAGCTTTAGTACAAAACATAAACATAATGGATGATGCTATTTAGTAAGAAAGTCTCCAGGTGACCACACACTGCGTGTAGTTACGCAGTTGTTTTCCTGCTCCGAGCAGCTGGTTGAGGCAGGTCTGTTTGAGAGCTTCGCATGTTGTATCACCCCTCTCTCCACACAATGCAGACTCATCTCAGCACTGGTGTCTGTGACAGGTGAGGGGCCACTTTGTTTTAGTTAAGACCAATTTAAAAGCAATGCTTCCAAGAGAACAATGAAAAGAAAAGCCCTCACACATAATCAATATGTGTAAAACAGCCGTGACATGAATGAATCCAATTTAAATCACAGATTTTCATCCCTTCTCTCAATTTATTCCTTTCTGCACCGTGATAAGGGATGTGATGATCTCTGGTCTAATGAGAGGCCTTAATCTTCTGAAAATGTGACTGTAATTTCAATAGAGGTTGATTAAAGTCCTTCACTATGTCCTACTTCCAAACTACATACATATTCTAACCAAGGTGTTTCAGGGTGTCACATGCTCACACTGGGAAAGACCCAAAACTAAGCACTGATTCTTTTAGACCATTTCAAGAAGCCAAAATAAAGATTATTGTAGTACACACTGTATACAAGTTTTTTACAATCAGAGCTCTGACCACTAAACTTTGAAAATTTTAAGACAATAGTTAAACATTTTGGTGCCACCCAGCACCTTTAAAGCACCTTAACATGATTTATCTTGTGGTTTTATGGGTGTTAAGTGCCAGACTACATTTAAAGTAAAGCTACATATTCTGACTCTATCTAAATGTTTAGCATACGGATTTTAGTGTTATAGATCTAATTCCCTGTGAGAGGAAAATAATGGTATTTGAAATGGCAGAATTTTCCTGTCCTTATGGGTCTGTTGTAAAGTAATAGAAGTTTCCATCTGTTATAAACAATCAGCAGAGTCAGTTATTCGTATTCATGGATAAAACACATCAGAAAATTCGGAGGATTTTGTCATCCCTATTGCAAGGTGCTGTATTCTGAATTCCTCGTGTTGCATTTTGAATTGCTTGGGCTTGTTCATTTCAAGTTGTGAGGCAGCTGGTTCAACATTTTCCATGTCTCTCCATCTCAGTCAGTCAAGCTTCAGTGGACAGAGGGACCATCATCCTCTGCTTTGCGCAGTGCTCAGCTCTGCCCAATTTTGCACCTCCGTTTGCAAGTGATAGAGCACTATCAGTTCTGACAGCTCCCCAGAGCCACTGGGATTTGAGTGCTCCCTCCTTTCACCCACCCCGCACCCCCCAAAACATACACATATACACAATCTCACACACACACACATGCACACGTTCACCTTTTCTCTGCTCTCTGTCTCTAAAAAGGACGAGTGCTGGATATGAAAGGCGGAACAAAAGCTGTCAAAGTAAAAAAAGAAGCAGAGAAGTGAGGATATCTGTAGGGATGCTAAGGACAATGGAATACTTTGTCCCTAGTTTCATTATTGGCTTGTGCTTAATTTGAAACAGACAGCTAATCACATTAGCGACAAGCTCTCCACAACACTCGAGTACTGCTGTCTCCTGGAAGCAATCACCACGCTGAAACAGTCTCATTGGATTCTCAGTCCAATTACTTAACTCCATACAAATCATTCTTCATGCAACTGAATTGTGAAGCTGAAATGATTGCAACTATTTTAACTACAGGAGGCACAAACATGATGATAATGACAACGAACACAATAATGACAATGATTACGATAATGATAATGATGACCATGTTGATGTTGAGTTTTGTTTGAGCTTGTTATTTTTAGTCTTTATGTATGGATTTTTTTTTTACAGTTTTTGTATATTTTCTGGACAGCTTCCCATTGGCACATGTACAAAAATTATTATGGTATTAATCTATCCTCGTTATTTAAAGCAAAAATTACCCACATCCTACCTTTATTTAGCACACTCTGAGGTTTAATCTTACTTGACCTGGTGTGACCAGCAGCTTTAGGAGGCAAAAGACAGATACTGTTATGTAACTGACACTACTGAATCAGCTAGATGACTCTTCTCCGCTACCATCACATAGCCTCACTTTAACTGGGGGCAGTGTAAACAAGCTGTGAACACATATTAACCTTTACGTTGATATGGAAAACTTGTTAGCAACAACAACAACAACAAGAGAAAGCCAAAAATATCCATGTAGTGGATTTCTAGAGCCTTTTTTTCTGAAAACAGCTACAGTTGCTGCTAATGCTGACGAGAGCACTGAAGGGGAACTAAAACTGTAAAGCAGGTTCTGAAACCAAAACAATGAGCTGAAAGATGCTAAAAAAGCTGTAAACTAACCAAACAGTAGGTTCTAGTGGTAATTTTCTTTGGATTTATCAGTATAAGTAGTACAAGCAGCTGAGTGGTCCATTATTAATATGGAAATACAGATTGTGGCTGCTTTAAACTGCTTTATTGACACAAATCCATCCTGTGGCTGTCAACCTGAAAGAACACATAGCAACACAGAAAATAAAGGGCTTAGACAAAAAGCACAAATCATACAGCGCATTAAAAGTCTGTGCTGGAAGCTGATTAATAATCCCAGCAGGACATCTTAGTTCAAAGTACAAAGTATGAATGAGATCAGAGAAAAATCTAACACCGAGGTCCTGGGAGCAGAGAGCCAGAGCAAGAAAAGAAACATGCAATCAACTCACAAGGGAAGAGAAACCAACTGAAATAATCTGCATGCAATTAACCAGAGTTAGAGGTTGCTTTGTAAAAATTAAATAGTCCATTTCCCATTTCACCATGACATAATTGACTTTCAGAGTGATTTGTATTTGTTCAGCTAAAACTGCTCTGTAAAGAACTGGATCCAAAGAAGCCCTCAGGAATCCAGGTGTTCATTTACATGTCTGTTTGCTGCTTCGCGTCTACATGTCAGCTGCTGGTTAAAAAGTGCACCGACAGAGGTGAACACTCAAGCTGGATGGTGCAGATGGTGGATGCTGGATGTGGATTATAATAACACCTTGACCTCTGTCTGGCACTGCACTCTTCTTTCTCCAGCTGTTCTGTCTGCACTACGCTTCAGTTCCTTCGCAGACTTTTCTTTTACACCCACCTGACTCATTTCTATCTTTCTCTCTACAACCGCTTCTAACCTTTGACTCTTAATCCTTTTTTTTTGTTCCAAGCGAGGATCTTGACTGCATTATTCAATATTCATATTTCCATCTTCATCATTCCTTCTCACTCAACTCTGACCTCAAAAAAAGCTGTCTTTCTTTTACTTGGTGAATTATTATCCCATCTTCTGTGAGACCTTGCCAATCTATTAATCTAACTTGCCATTTACTGTCTTTTCTCTCCAGCTCTGTTAAAGGTTGGCTGCCTCTCCTCTCACTCACAATCTGTCAGTCAGTCTTTGTGTGCAAATCCCACGTCTTTCTACCCCAGACTGAATTATTCAATTTAGATGCCAGTTGTTTCACATTTTGGCAGTATGGACTGTGTGCACTTTCTACTGTATATAAACTGTGATTCTAATCGTCGACTCCACGCACCCCCCTCACCCCTTCCACTGCTAATATTCTCTCGCAATGCAACCCCATTTCTATTTCACATTCATTTTCTGTCCTGTCTACTGAATTAGCAGCATATATGTGTGAAGAGGGTTTTTAGGAGCTGTTGTCTCTGGGGACAACTCTCTGTTTCACACATGGAAATCAATTTGTCGAGACGAGCGTTTCACTGAAAGGTGCCATTAGGATTCGCTAATACCAGTGGGAAAGGGATTGATGTTTCTGCACCCACACCCTTACTGCTTTTAAATGGCTTCTTCCAAAAAGGCCACACCTAAAAAATGCTTTCTTGACGATGTACAAGAGGATGTAAATTGACAAGGCTATTTTAAAAAATATGACTTGTACTAGCTTTTAATGGAACATTAAAAAAAAAACAGCATAAAAAGAACACAGAGAAAACCGATATATGGATTAAATATAATTACACAACATAATAGCAAGTTCAGAAAGTAACATTTCATCTTATTTCTTTCTCAGATATGCTGTTAATAAGTAAAGATGCACTCGAATTGGTTCAGTAAGGACACCCAATCTTCAGTCGTCCATTATGCATTCAATCACTCATACATTTAGACATAGCCATATTTAATTTGTTTCCAAGACTAGTTTTGCAGCATGTGGAACGATTGTTTCCTACTGATATTAAACAATTTTGCAGGAAATCTTTTAAATTCACCAGTTTACACAATATAAAGGCAAAGGTGTTGGCATATCGATTCAAATGTAAATGTCTGTGCTGATCCCTCCAAGCTAAAATGGTCAACAGTTGACCTAATGCATCAGTAATACTTCAAAGATCCTCTCCTCCAAAGCTATATTTAAAATGTGAATCGATGATAGCGGCTCTTTCTGGAGCCAGTAATGCACTTTACTACCTTAGCTCTGACAAACATGTATCCTTTGGGCCTATCTAATCTCTGATGCCATGGTTTCCTACTCCTCTAGTAACACCTCTGCTCCAACTGCAAACGGAGGCAATCCGTTGCCCAGGCAACAAACTTCTCTCCTGGCTTCTGTCATGCAAATCCCTCTGAAGAAAGGGCAAAAAGTTAAGGAAGCCGATCCAGCCACTGTAACAGAGTGGTACAACAGAGACAGGATTCAGTGAAGGTGGAGAGACTCCTCTTTCAATAGAGCTGCAGGGTTGTCTCGCTCTCATTTCTCTTGTAAAAAGATGGCCAATGGTATGGCTCTTGAAGAGACATGAAACCAAAAGCTACTTTTGTAAGGTACGTTTTAAATTTTCAAAAACTAAAGAACATTGTTCTTTAATTTAAAAAAATACCAAGAGGATCATGGCAATAACATGCAAGGCTCCAATAATACAGACAGGAGAAGGGAATGACTAGTCTGGCAAATTAAATCTACGAGAGCCTCTGTGTACCCAGGGACCCTCACAGGGGCATTTTCTCCTCGGTGGCCTTAGAGCACCCTTCCTCCTAATGGAAGGGAAGCAGAACAGATGGGACACAAATTGCACTTTCATACACCTCAAGGTTCAAGGCAATTTCCCCTCTGTGCCTGTGAAGTTCTCGGATTGCCTCTCCATCCTTTGAGCCTTTCACTCTTCAAAGGGGTTTGGGTTTGTTCAGTGCCCTGACTCATACACACACACACTAAAATGTACTCTAACACCAACATGTGAACACACACACACACACACACACACACACTAACCTAAAAGCACTTTTTACATTGGTCACCCTATCTACCTCATCATCACATAGATACCTCTGTGAGTCATTTTAATGATGGCACTGATACTATCAAAGATATTACATAAATAAACAGTAAGAGCACTGAAGAATCCTTTGTTTGGTCAGGCAGACATGCACACTGAGTGCACTCTGACGTCTCTTATACTGTGGCTTGCTTTTTCACATCATTAGCTTACATGTGGCAGGGATTTTTACAGTGCGTAATAGCTTCAGTGCTGTTAGATATATTACAATATCATTATGTTAGGTTGCAATCAGTCTCTGTTTCCCAATCTCACTAATCATGAGAACCAAAAGAAATGCAATTTATTTGAGTGAGTACATTTCCTCTTTTTTATTTGATGTTAGGTGTACAGTGTGCTGTTGAATGGCCCAGGTGCTAGCAGAGCCGCTGAGGAGGTAATAAAAGACTTCCAGCAGTATTGTTTACTGCTCCATTAACAAACAAACATTAGGGCCCATTTGACTAAACAGTGCTGACAGAGAATATGGTGATCAATCACCATGGCAACCATCCTCATTAATTAATATTGCACTTGGAGATTTAGGAATGCTTGGATGAAGAGGACAGCGTGTGCACAGATTTATTTATTTATTTATTTTGTATGCGTCTTTGGGCTGGATTTCCTGGGCGGGGTTTCCACTGAGCCATCTTTCATTTCTGGCCTTTGTCCGAAAGTATTAGAAGTAGCTTTGCTCTGCATACCAACCAAGGGGTTAACTGTGTCCCCAAAGCAATTACAGCCAATTGTGGAGCTAGTTAGCAATTAGTGGATTAAATGTAATGAGTCGGTGGTTGCCATGGTGACGGAATTTTTCAATGATGCTTGTCAAAATGAAGAGTCCTCTATGGTTTTAACAGATGAAGGCAGATAGGGCCAGTCCATTTAGTGCAATCATCACTTTAGTTTGTTATTGAATGTAATTAGTTGTTTTCATGTGAACCTTAAAATGGAAAAAAAAAAAAATAAAACACAACAAAATCCCCATTTGTAATTAACCTGCAGAATCAATGTAACCAGTAAAGAAAGATAAGCATAGGATGAACCCTCATCTGTGGATAAGAGCACCTGGTGTAGGCGGTTTGAAAGCAACCGCAAACTCATTTTCAAGGTCCCCTAGTGTTTTACTGTCTCTGAAGCTTCTTTGTGCAATACACAAAATTAGCTGCAATCACATAAAATTTGATGTAAAGATGGCAGGACTAATACTAAAAGCAGGCTTATGTTTTGAACAAGTTGTATGCATTCAGCTTGTATGTTGTTCATTTAGCTGTCAACCATAGCTATTAGACTGTTCAGTCATATGCATATTGCACATATACAGTACCATCTGTGCTTTTGTCCCTTCAGGGCCAGCACTGACATATTACAGTGAGAAGACTCTTATTGAGTAGTATAATGGATTCCAAACTACAGCATTTCATATCCCGTGTAATTTGATCGCTATTTAGTCTGGATATCTGATGCCCGTTTCTCTCCCTTTATGAAACCGTCTGTGCAAACGGGGCCAGAATCCAAAAATGATTTATGACAGATTCATGAAGAGAGGCCAAGGGGAGAGAAACAGATTAGGTAGAAATCTGGAGAGATAAAGATGAGACGTCTGTCTGCTGCTGAGGGCAGCGAGACAAGCCCTGTCTGTATCAAGCTCAGGGAAATGTGCTCAGGGCCCTGACAGACAGCATCGAACCATCTCAGAGCTGACACAGACATCATCTTTCTTTTCTTTTCCTAGGGCAAGGAGAGAACTGTGACATTGTCAATTATAGAGTCCTTAGGTGGCCCTCTTGTACTTAATTAGCCGTTTCTGTGAATGTATACTTGTGAAGGCTCCTGTAGACTTTTCTTCTCAATAAACATGTCATCATGTTTCCAACCATGCAGTGACACACGAAAATGGTACATCATGCCTAGATGTGTGTGCAGTTGAAGCATCTGATAGCAGCTGGAAAGAAGAGGTCTGATCCTGTCAGCCGAGCTTATAAGGAGTGGACAGTGTGATTTATCCAGTGTGCTCCTCTGCTCTACTCAGCTGCTAATGCTGTGGTAGGCCCTGGAATAAACAACAGTGACTCTGGGTGTTTAGATAGCATACAGATATCCCTGTTAAAACAGCAAACAGCCTGGCATTCAAAAACCCTTATCATTCAGCTACCGTCTGTTCACTATTAGATCACGCAGAGCACAGGGGTCGGGCAGACTTTGACGTGTGATTACACTGAAAGTGTTGATGTTTTCTCATTGTGTAAACCGGCATTTGTGCTGACAAATCAACAGTAAAACTGGGCTGATTCAGCCTATTTCTCCAGTTTTCAGTTTCCATCTCCTTTTCATTTCTCCCCTCCTCTCAGGTATGATGAGTGTCAGCCATAACGCTGGTCAGCATGAGCCTGGCTGCAGTTGAGCAGAGTGCTGGAAGGCCTGTGCGATTACCCCTGCCCCCCTGCTGTGAGCACTGCAGTGGTGGAGGGACTGTGAGGGAGAGTGGCTAGCTTTTAATACCACGCACAATAGGGCATCTCAACCCCAGACAGGCACCATATTTACACTGAGCTAAGGCTCTCCCTGAGCCTTATGACAGAGCAGGCGGAATGATCACCCCTCGCCTTGCAGGCAGGGATCCATAATTCATGAGAAGAGGTGGAAGGGGTGCAAACAGGGCATGCTTACAGAGGAGGGGGGGGGCGCTGCCTGAGGAGTGTGTCCTGAGCCCTGTGTGTCTAAGTAATTAAATGGGATTAGGTATGCGCTGAACCCATTTTCAGAGAGATTGGCTGGCAATGCCATTATTATTGGAAAGGATCAGAGGAGCTTATAGGCATTGGGGAGAAAGGTAACTGAAGAGAGAGGTTTGAGGAGATTTATTAAAAGAAAAAAAAACACTCTCAAATGTGGGTGGCAGGTTGGAGACAATCATCTTTTACGTCCCTTTTCCCTCTCTAAGGGAGAAAGAGGTGAGCGAGGTTTGGTCTTGTGGTTGAGCTTCCTGTTGAGACACGAACATGTCAAAGAATCTAGGACTAACTATGTCCACAGACTCTGCACCTCTGCTCTGCCAAAAACATCCGTTTCTAATTTGTGTGACAATGCCAGTGTGGATGGCCCCTGATTTGCAAGAGGGTGCCCGGAGCAGAACTCATTTGAATAAGCACACATCCGAGTTATCAGGGATCAGGAGGAAAAGCTCAGAGACAGACAGGGTGCCACCTCTTTCTGCAGCAGCTCAACATCTTGACACACTCAGCTAACAATGTGTCTCTATGTGCACCTGGACTGTAATCCTACCAATACAGCTAACAAAAAGGTCCATACACAATTGTATGTTGTAACACAAACATTTTATTCCTAATCTGAATGGATGGCAAATCCCAGATCTTGTGTCCTACTGAGGGATGATTTCCTCTTGCCAGAAGAGCTGAAGCAACTTCTTGTTTGTGCCTACTTTTTCCCCTTACAGGGAGAACCTTTTGGCGACAGAAGCCCTGAGAGAGATGCAGAAAGCACGTCCCCTGGGGAGAAAAGCTGCCTCAGGCTTCAGAAAGCCTATTTACAACAAGCTGTGCTTGTTACTTTCATCAAAATAGAGCACTGAGCTTTTCTCCTGCCTTGTTTTTTTGTGCTTTTGGCAGGAGGTTGTTATTGTAAAGCACTGACTCCATTGTGCTCAGCGGTGCGGTGAAAGTCTAGCTGTCCATGGCCGTGGAGAAGACAAGAGAGGAGAGAGATGGTAGGCTGGAAAGAAGACACCTTTTTTCCTTGAGACCCCAATCTGTTTTATAGACTTCAAAGGCATGTATTTGGGTTAAGTAGAGAAACCTGCTATGTCACCAAAATTTCACAACCTTTGATCCTCTGCTGTACTCCATCAAGTTCAATTAGAGGATCGGTGGTCTCTGGCGGGCACGTTTGTCATAATCTATTGGGTATAGCGCATTCCAGATATTGAAGGAGAAGACAGAAAATCAATAAACTGGATTGGGCTGCCAGGCCCAGAGGGAGGTCTCCTTACCCTGGCTTGCGTGGCCCAGGCTCAACTCTCCTCCATCAAGCATCTCCTCTTACTGCTGGTTGGATCATCAAATTGAATTTCATCAAAAGGTCCCAACAAAAAAAAGGGAAGATATATAGCATAAGGCTTTTCTTTTCCACAGACTCTCAGTTTGCCCTCTAGACAAATATGCAATCACATATTGTCAATGTTCAGGAAGTGCTGCTGTTTGCTTTAGATTTTATAAAACGCAAACACCATCTGAGTTATCATTCCTGTAGACTTCACTCACCAGCAGAGTATAGGCCTTCGCTTTTGTTTGTTATCTTCACACAAAGATACGCTTCCCCTGGTATGGGTAAAATTCAAAATATTTGAAAATGTATGAAATATTTCTAATGTGTGTCACATATTAAATGTTTGTAGTGAGACAAAAGTGTTGATCTGACAGTGTTGATCTTTTGATCTTGCACATTTCTCGTTTGCTCTTATCAACCTTGAGCAGAAGAAACAGAAATGAATGAAGGTCAATGACTTCTTGACAACCGTTCCATCTGTGAGGTATTATCATTTCATTACCTGCTCGCATCAACAGCCGCTTCTGTTTTCTTTTTGACTACATTTCCATAGTATCTATTGATTCATTGCTTGTAAGGGTCCAATCATTCTTGGACAATTGCCTCTTAATGGTCCCACGTCAGTGGCAGTGGTCTGCTGTCTGAAAACTGTGTGTATGTGTGTTCGTGCGTGCGTGCGTGCGTGTGTGTGTGTGTGTGTGTGTGTGTGTGTGTGTGTGTGTGTGTGTGTGTGTGTGTGTGTGAGGGTGTGTGTGTGTGTGTGTGTGTGTGTGTGTGTGCATGTGTGTGTGTTCAGGACAAGGCTAAAGGTGATACACACCATCATTTGTTCCTTATGGGTGAAAATCATTGAAACAGTACATCATTTCCCTACAAGGTGGAGATTTTGATGTACATATCTAGATGAACTGGTTATTGTCACTGTCACCATTAAACCTTGTGCTTTCTCACATTTTTATATCTCTGCACCCTCTTACCTCAAATATGTAGAACAAAAGAGAAAAGAGATATCACCCAAAGGAGGTGGTCCACCTACAAAATCTATAAAGTCCTCCATCAAAATCAGCTCCCTCACTTTATGAGGACATTAATCTGCTGCTGCAGCGCTCTGCTCTTCAAAGCACCTTGACAGTGTGATGTCCTTTTTTTTTGTGGCTGCTATTTCTTGTGTGCTTTGTTATACAAAATCTCAAAAGTTTATCAAATGGAGGGGAGGCTGTAAGAAAGAGACAGTGCCTCAGAGAGAAATAAAGGATGGAGATGAGGTGAGGACAGAGATAGATAGAGAGGAAGAGAGGAGGGAGGAAAGAGCAGCGCTTCTGAGTAACAGCCCTGCCAAAATAAATCCTCCATGGGAAAAACAAAACATCCTGTGAAATAAAACTCTAGCATCCCCTACCAAAATGCTGCAACCTTCATCTATTACTCTCAAGTGTCAGATAAATGTCTGGAAGAGACGGAGAAGTTGTCCTTGCAGTTGTGCTTTCTCTGCCTAAACTCTGCATGTGCCCTCTCCCCCACCACTACACTGCAGACACACGCACATATGCGGACTGCTGGGCCAGTTGAGTGAGAGCATCTTGGGTAGACTGTAGACCAATTTAATTGGCTGCCTGTAGGTGGGAAATGAGTGATATCTGTCAAACGAGTCAGCACAAAGAGGAGACATAGTTAAAGATCCATCACTTCTGCTGGATACTACTGTTTTCACATTTGTCATGATAAATACAGCTCACGAACGCTCCCCATCCGCTATTATTGCAGATCCATCTCTGGCTGTCCTCAGAGGCCCCAGTAAAGTCTTCCATGGAAATCATTTACGACATGCACGGAAACCGCTGCTCTGTTCTTTAACAGCCCTACCAAGTGTGGAGAGTGTTACCAGGAACATGAGTGGAGCTGAGCCAGTGGCAGCACTCTGTTTAGTAAATAAATTAAGTGAGGAAACAGGGGCGGCAAGAAGGGAGAACGGGGTCCCACTCCCTTTAATTATGCCCTTGGCTGCAACTCTGGTACTCCAGAGCTAACCGTTAGGGTTTCCAGGTGGGATTGTTAAACTAGGCCCCTCTGTCTGCTACAGGGAGTTCTGGGGGTCTTCAGAAAGAATCTCAGACACAAATTATGTGCCATCAATAGAGAGAAAGCAAATAAAATGCATGCAGAATAATCTCCACTAAGGAAGCTCCACTCCAGTCATTTCATTTAACAGCCTGTCTTTTTTATTTTTTGTTTTTTTTGTTTTTTTTTTAAGATTCACTCCGTAATCACAGATGAGAGATGTGCACATCAAACAAGACGAGCGACTTTGGTCTACACAGATGCCTTATAAAAAGCAAACAAGCTATAAATAAAAGAGAATTTTATAGAGGGGCGTCTGTCGGGCATGTGGGATTGAAATAGGGAGAGAGCAGTAGAAAGGAAAGGAAAGGAAAGGAAAGGGGGATCTGCTAGACATCAGAGAGCGCAGTGCATGACATTACCTATTATGAATACAATGTGATGCTATTTAAATGTGATGGTAGGAACAGGTTGGCTCAGGGTGGGGCTGGTGTCACAGCTTGTAATGAGATCCTTTGATGTGCCAGATAAGGGGGAACTAAATAAGGGAGAGAGCCCTCTGGGGAGGAGAGGTGAGAGGACAGCAACCACCACTGTCGTTACCACAGCACAAGAGGAAGAGGTGGAAAAAAGCAGAGAAAATTGTGGGTGGAGGCAGGAAGACAGGACATAAAGGGTTTTTTCTTAGAAACAACTAATCATTCACTAAACACTGTCCCTTTTGTTAACGTAGCTATACCTGACAACCTTTCCTTCCTCTAATGCCACTATCACAGGTTGCATTGATAACAGTGGCAGATTTACAACTCAGAATTGTTGTATATATATTTTTTTTTAATACACAGAGGTAGACAGAACCAGCTTCTCCATTCTTTAATCAGTTGTCTTGGCTAAAATGAAATAACTATTACTTAAGAAGACCATTTCATAGATTAGTTGAAAACACTCTTCCTGCCAAAAAAATTGTAATCCTACCAAGGAAGGTCAGCAACCTCACATGTTTATGTAGTATGAAAATAATCAACATTTGATTTAATTCTAATGTTTTCATGATCATTCTGTTTAAGCTCACATATTTGGTAACTGGTAAATAGTCTTATATAGCACTTGAGTGCACTTCGCACTATTTCTCCTTCACCCATTTGCTCGCACAATCACACTCACTCACACACACCAATGGGACAGCCACAAGGAGCAACCTGGCGTTCGGTGTCTTGCCCAAAGACACTTTAAGACACAGACTAGATTGAACCACTGCGCATTCAGTTTGTGAATGACCTGCTCTACCGCCTGAGCCCTCAGACTAATAATAAAACACAGGTAAAATTCAACTATGCTTCATATTTTCAAAACATATGTATTTTAAATTTTACTGATGAGGATTAAACAGTGAGTTTGGCAAACACCGCCTTGGATAGTGCATTTGGCTGAGAGATGGATTATAATATTTCCCAACACAAATAAAACAGGACCGAGTCACTAGCAAAGTATTGGTAGTATAGCTGGTATAGTAGCTGTCTTCCATATAATAGAGAAATAGAACACAGTGGCTATGCTATAATGGAGCCTTTTTGTTTGTAAACATAACCTACAATGCATAAAATGTAGTATGATTATGATTTGGTCCTGGGATAATTAATAGGTACTGTAGGTAAGCTGTTTGGCTGGTAGTTAATATAAACAGATTGTTTAATCGATTGCACTTTTGCTATTGTATGTTTAGTTTTGGAAAGGCTGGAAAAAAAGGTACCACCCTCCACAGTGTTTACATGCTGGGTTTCTTGTTTTCTACTGGTCCTTGCTAAGTTGCGATTAGATAATTGCTGCTCAGGGGAAGGTTTAGCTAATGATCAATTATCTTTTATTCAACAAATGTGAACAAAGAAACACATGCTGTATTAAAGATTATACTGTGGTCTAGCCCCTCTGTTTGTGTGTGTTCAACATGCAGACTACACACATTTACACACATTTACACACACACACACTCTGACCTTAAGAGTGCTACACTCACACCAGGTGTCTCTGTGGAGTCTGGCTGGGCTGCTCAGCCATTAACAGAAATGTCCACCTGCTGTCTCAGTGCAGCCTCGGTTTGCTTTACTTCTGACAGAAGTCAATCAGGCTGTCACAAGCCATCATCCGGTTTACTGTGTGTTTGAGTGTACACCCACTGTGCACATAAAATGTATGTTCTCACACAATCGCATATATAAACACAAACAGAAGCTTGAAAACAACATACGGACCCCCCGCTTGAGGTTTTTTGATGGCAAAGTGCAAAGACGGAGTGGAATAATTTGACAGAAAAAGGGAATGTGTATTCGAAGGCCTTGTACTTTTGACACCCGAGAGTGAAGCAGTGTTATTGAAGCTTACTTTGAAGGAAAGGGCAGAACAATAATCAAGGCTCGTTTCTGAAAACACAGAGGAATCTCAGCACAAGATGTTCTTTCTGATTGAAAACAAATTGGTTTTATTACCAATGTCACCTCACACGCTCTTACATACCAAGAGGCATAGGTGGTCTTTGATTTTTGGGAATTCACAAACACAGACTGCTTTCATCTCTAAGAAGTTTGTTTTCCCCAACAGCTTGAATGTTGTGCTTTAGATTATTTTAAGCTGAGATATCTTGAGCTGATCAAGGCTCCTTTTGTTTCTATCTCACCATCAGGCCAGGTGTGGGGTTATCACGAAGCAGGTTACCCAACAGAGCTTGTAATCTACTGGGCCGCTGCAGACGAAGCTCAAATATCATAATCAATTATCAGCCCTCTCAAAATAATCAAAGACGATCTCCTCCCATTGTTCCGGACAGACAGTCCAAATCACGGGATAACGATCTGCTGAGCCTTTGCTTTGTAATGCAGCAAATACGGAAAGTTTTCAGGCACATTGTAAGTGACACATAAGGTGAAACAACATGAAAGAGAAGTGACGGGAAAGTCAAGCCCTACTTGTGTGGTGTAGACAACAGTCGGATATTTACAGTCAGCGTCTGGAACAAGTAGTTGTGTTTCACCAGGAGACCCATAAGCTCTCAGGATCATCAAAGCAACAACTGCCACAACCTGGCGTGTGCGGGCCCGTGTGTCACACCTCATTTCCCCCCTCGAGTCCTCATGTCTGTTGGCAGGCAAATGACTTGGGGCATACATTCACATTTACACACCAGAGGTTACTTGCCTTTCCTTTATTTCACATCAGGAGCACTCCATATGGAAATCTGACTCTTATCTACTGCCAGTTATAGTGCCATCAGCTCTAATTTACTAACTCCGCTGGCAACGTCATTACAGTAAATATGAATAAAACTAAACCAGCTAGAGTTTCAATCAGTATAAACACTTTTCTAAGTATCAGCTTCTTATAAATTCTCAATATTATCAGATTTTATTAAAATTACAATGAATACAGTTGATATTTAATAACAGGGTTTTACGAGCTAGCTGATAAGGTATGGTTGGGTAATAAATATCGGTGATTTCATTAAAATAATCAGTTGTAAAAACTAGCTGATAGCCAGTTGATATTGAATATGAAAGTGTACCTCTGTTTTTACAGTGTTTTGTTGATGTACAACCATTATATGGTGATTTCATTATCCTAATATAAAGTGATGGTCTCATGTCAGTGCTTTAGGAATAGGCCTGAAACTGTTCAGGGAATAGTTTTAGTGTATTTTGGTAGATGTAAACTATTTTCTTTCTATGCAATAGATAAGAGAGAAGATGTGTTTAATTGTACATTAATTTTGAAGCCAAGGCCAGCAGGGAGTAAGGAGGACTTTTTAAACGTTTCAATAATACAAACAAACCTTTTATACCCTTGGACATATTCAGGCCACTGCTTCCAGTCTTTATGCGATATGTGAAAGTGGTACTAATCTTCTCATCTACCTCTCCCCAAAAAATCTAATGAACAGGTTTCCAAAATGTCATAGTAGATCTTTTGTTTGACATTTATTTTGCATAAGACCTGAAAGCAGGAGAAATATACAGCCTGGCTCTCTTCAAAGTTAAAAAAAAAAAAAGCCAAGCAGCACCTGGAAAGCTGCTGCAGCTTGCTAATTTGCTTCTTAGTATTACTGCACAAATTAGTCCACAAAATGTTCCCAAATTGTCAGACATAATAATACTGCTAAACTTTCTCTAAAGGAACATTTGCCTTCTAGTTTTCATGTCAGTACTTTATCGCTCGCTCAAGATAGTCTCATGTTTTATCGGTGGGCTGTAAACACCACAGAAACCTGCAGCAGGAGTCACTGGGTCATGGTAGGGGGGGAAGTGCAGAAGGGCTCCAGCTGTGAAGCTCAATTTACCCACAGGCTTCTGCTTATGGGGTTGCTTTGGTACAAGTTTCACTTCCTGCCCTCCATCCTGACAGCAGGAGAGAGTCTCTAAATCTTTCCTTCAACAAAATCCTCTCCTCTCAGACCCAGGTTTCCACACAGCCTGCCCTGACATCCCCCGCACGCTGCAGCTGTGACCCCAAAGCTCTCTGCACCACACGGTGGGAGGAGGTTACACCAAGTGGAGAGCATGGCATGCAGGGTTCGTCTCTGTAATGTAGACTATTTTTGTGTGTTCACTCTTGATACTCTCAGCCCTTGTATTTTTCAGAAGCATCACTGATATGACTCTCTCTGATATGAAGCTGTTAAAGTTAAAATTATGGGATTTGTCAACATCATAGACATGTGCATATATTTTTGTTGCTGCTTTGTGAAATGCTAGGAGATATATTTCACCTCATATACGTACGTGAGACATATGTTTATGTTTTTTTTTTTATATTCATATACACTATAAAGTACTGTATATAACTGTACTGTAATTTATTGTGACTGCTGTAGGATCAAAACCCAACTATGCGGCTTTTAGATATTTTTAGCTCATTGTTTTGGTGCACGGCTCATTATTGTTACGTCTAGTGGCTCATTACTTATTGTTTGTTTCTTAAGAACCAGTGGACCTAAAAATTGAGAGAATATTAGACATGCAATGTCAACAAACTCTCCCACTCTGAGTGCTCATGTTGCATTGTGTCAGCTGGATGTGTAAATACTGCTGTACAATTTTTATGCACCTTTGGTCCAAAAATTAAAACATAAGTTTTCACCATTAATATATCTAAAGGAGCCAAAATTCAACTGATACCACTATTTTGGTATGGCTTTATCAGTTTTCTATGTAAGTGCTTGACTTACATAAGGGGATGATTGATTGTTCATAATAATGCAACACAATGCGAATAAAACTGTACTCATAATGTATACACTCATTTTTTTATTCATTCCATTATTAATTCTTTTTTTTTTTATTTATACACCAGTGCAGTTTGTCACCGGTATAGTGGCCAAAGAGGCAGAAACCTGTGTGCTTGTCTTTTTGTGAGTGTGTCTCTTGACTTGATGACCTCTGCTACTAGATTTACTGTTGTGAGGTGAAAACAAGCTCCTCCAATTCCCACTGATCACCAGAGGGCAGAACATGGCCCTCTCTGGTGCATAAGGTCATAACCTATAAACGTTTAAGTTTCATACATAAAAGGGCACAGAAAAATTCTGGTAATTCATCAAAAGGATTGTTTTAAGGTTTTGCATGGTGAACAAAGGGCTCTGTAAATCATTACTAATCAGACACCAGAAAGCAAATTAAATCGGCAGAGCAATCAATGGTCTTAGATCGATCGGTGTAAAGGACAGCTGATTTGGCCCCAGAGAACAGTGGAATTCCAGAGGCCGACACAAAGGGCCATGGATCTGTTTCCACTTTATAGCCACAGCTGTCAGACCTCATTCCTGTCAAGATGGACCACCGGTTTCTGAAGGTAGCTCAGCTGGGCTTAACTAAAACAAAACCTCAGAGAGCAGAGCAATATAGGGCAGAAACCAGTTTGATGAAATCAGACTGGATTGACAGAAGATTAAGGTAAGATTCCCTACTGTCTGTCTCAGCCTCGCTTTCTCCCTCTCTCCTTGCTCTTCCTCTGTAAGTGGATTGATCTACTGTCTACAGATGTGCAACAGATGGCTTCAAGTTCACTGATGGCTTATTTCCACAACTGTAAGGTCACAGACAACTGCTTTACCCACACCTAGTGCAAACATTTATCACCATGAATGACCCCATAATGGTGGTAAAACACAATTTAGAGAAATCAGTGTAAAGTTTTGACCATGCTGGGGATAAGGTTATAATTAGATCAACAATTCATTCCTCCATCAACCCATCCATGCTCCCATCCAGCCATCCATTCACCCACCCATCTGTTTTGGGTTTTAAATGTTTAGACACAGCTCTATATCAGTCAGTCAGTCGGTCCACCGATTTGGTCCGAACTGAAATAACTCAGCAACTATTAATTGTGTATCTAAAGAAAAATAATTAAAGAACAGTTACAATAGCTTTCATAAAGTGATAATATTACAATAAGAAAAACTATTAGTAAGGTTGCCACAATTTAAAATGTGCGTAATTATAATAATGAAAAAGTTAACCTACACTGGAGTAAGTGAAACATACTGACCACAATCCAAGACCTGTGTCCCTGTTACCCACAGGGCGTCTCACACAGTACCAGCATCTCCTTGCATGCTTCATGAAAAATATTGCGAATTCCACAAATGTTTCACCTTGTTAGGACCTTACAATTATAGCACAGGCCCCTGAGGCAAACCTAATCTCAAAGTGAAGGGAAATCTTCTATCATATCAAGTGAAATTACTGTGAGCTTTTCTCAGCCTATTCCGATAAGATACAGATCAGCCAAATAGATTGGCTTTTCCATTATCTGCCAGGAGATCTTGGAAGCATTGGGTAGATAATTTGCTAATGTTTCCTGTGACCTCCCCAGATTTAAATTATGTCTTTGGCTACATGTCAACTCAATCCTTCTGTTTACCAGGGAGCAAGCACTCAAAGAGTCATTAATATTCACTGCAACATAACTGTCTTTTCACATATTTCTGTGCAGAATTTACAGACTCAAAGGAGAGTGATCTCCATGCTACTTGAAGGGTATGGATTGAGCTGGCTGGCTGAGTGCTTTACAGACCTTGTGGGTGTTCAGAAAAGAAATGACAGAGCCAGAGAAAAGAGGAAAAATAGGAAAAAGTAGTATAAGACCGGGGACAGGGGAATAATAATAATATAATTTAGATAGCAGAAAATCACCTTTCGGTGCCTCAGATGTTGCGGAAAACTAGGCTACTGAAGTCCAATCCATATTTCAATGAATAACAGAAATCTACTCCCATATTCCTGCATTTTGAAGTAAGTTTCAATTATTCTAGGTCTAATTAACAGAACATAATGAGCTGCTTTGATGTGGGAAATTTACAGAAATGAACATGGGAAAATAATTTTAATAATAAGAGTTATATTGTCTTTTCTTATTAAAGCAGTTGCTTAATTCCATGCCCGTTTTTATCATACTGTAAATACATGGCAGCTCCATAAACAAAAAGAGAGGGTGGCCGCTTAAATGTTTCTCATAAACAATTCAATTTCATTAAAGCATGCAAATGACTGTGTTGTTTTGTCATGTTCAATTGCTGTGCTCCTCCACCTCAATATCAAAATGATGTGAAAAGACTACAAAGGATTTAATTAAATTACCATTCAGCATACTTCAACAAAAATGTACACAATATGGACATTTCGAATTAGATCGGTAGTGTGGTACAAGAACAGAATGACCTGCTATTGTTATGAATTGCAAAAAGTGTTACAGCAGCTCAGCAGCACAACTGGGAGTCAGTGTCCTGGGAGAGCATGTTCTCTGCTCCTGCACTGACACAGAGTTTACCTCTAAATACATCAACCTTGATTATAACCGGTCCTTCCCTAGTGAAAACCTGTCAAAAACATCAGCGAGTCAGTCTCATCTTTAAAGAGGACTTGAATTCCCCTTGGCCCGGCAGGAAAAGGGAAGGGAAAGTATTGTACGTTAAGCACATGCAGCGCTGCATTGTTACAAACCTTTTCAAAACTGGCCTGACAATGACTGAATAACAGCTCAAATTCAGCTGACTTGTATTACACAGTAAGGAAAAGGAACACTAACCAAAGAGAAATGATGGCTACTGCCATTTCATCCTGCAATCATATATTTTAAAACCTTGCTCAAATTTTCATTTAGCCCAGCACCACCCCCTCCTTCTGGAGTTATTAAATCAGCTGGAAGCAGTGCGGCTCTGTCACACACAGTATTAGAACGCCATCCCCCCTCCTATTACCAGGTGCAGCCCTGTGATTTAAAGCTTTGATTCTGTTCAAATGACAACAAAGGTGAGCCCAGAGCTGACGCTCCTAATTCATCATTCCCTGCTTGATAAGAGCGGGATTAATGCTTTTAATGCGACGGTCGCAGGCAATCATCCATTTTAAAGCCTGCTCCCTGGAGGATGCAGCTAAAAAGGGAAAACACCTGAAACACAGGGTAGGGAGAGGGCACATCACAGGGATATGCTGAGCTCTATACAGCCTCTTCAAAGAGCCTGAGATGGTGCTGGCCTCCTCCTTGATACCAGAACCCTGCCCCGTGGCCTTGGACTGTATCCCAGGAGCAGATGGTTTCAAGACCCGAGGTAAAGTTTGACCTAAATGCTGAAATCCAAAATTCAAAAAGCACCAGAAATGGCCTCCTCAAAATCAATCCTGCCCTTATCCCTTCCTCTGCCAGGACCACCGCAGGGGTTGAGGCTTTGCGATAGAGTCCTTTGACCATTTGGGATCTGTTTGCAAAATACGGCCGTTTTTAGGACATGTTTTCCTGCCTTAATAGCTCATTACATATTCGCTCCATGCTTCATTTAACATCTGCTGACTCCTCCACCCTTGCGCTATACCCTCTAACTTGCACAAACGCATGAGAGTTGGAATGAAAATGATCCATTATCCACATGTGTCTGGGCAGAGAACATTTTAACCCAGCTCTTTCTTTTTGAAGCTCTCAGTTTTAATACAGTGTGAACTGTTTCCAAACCAAACCTCTTATGACAAAAAGGCAACCACTGAGCTTGACTGAAACAGACTCAATAAAACCTGCAAGTCTCTCATCTAAAATCTCATTTTCAACTATTTAACTAAACCCAACTGCAATACTTAAAAGTCTGCTTGTGCCAATACAGGAACGAGTTAGGGGGTGCAGAGGGAGGAAAGGCTTGGACTAATGGGAACTAATGATACACAACAAAAATGCTGTCATAGAACAAATAGAAAACAATGTTCAATGTTTTTTTCATCTTGAAACAAAGTCAGACTTTTTTTTTAATAAGAAATCTTTTTATTTTTCATTATTTTGCTTGATGTGTCACGTTCATTACTTTAAGTGATAAAAGGTGTTCTGCTTTATTTATTTACATTTCAGTAAAAAAAAGAAAATAATCAAAAACACAGACATGATCAGAATTCAAACCTGATGAATTCAAATAAAAGGATTTCCTCTCTAAGACCAGATAAAATACACACACACAAAAAAAAGCAAAGTTAGGGCTGCATACATTTGAATTAATATACTGAATACATTTTATAGGGATTAAAAACTTGGAATCATAATTTTGTGCTCCATTCAAATGAAATTAAATGTTTCTGAGGTAGTCAAATCGATCAAACAGGGATTTACTACAGATGTGTTTTTGACTATGTTTAAAGAGAGGAACAACACATCCCAGTTTCACCTTATTCGAACAGTAATCTACAGCTACTAATTTAGTTTCATTGTAATTCATTTACACCTGGTTCTTAGTTGCCACAAAGACAAATTTCTCACAGGAACTCAGAATATATTAAATCTTCATATTCTGGAACAAATAACTCCATATCAGCATCTATCTTATGGCATTAACGCCTGTTTACCTAAACAAAAAAACCCTTAAGATGTCCCAAAATATTTTTAAAAAAAAAACTATCCCAGTACTGAGGGGTCACTTCAGCAGTCAGGTGTCTGATGGGTGTAATGTTTCTGAGTTTCAGTAAAAAAAAAGAAGAAAAAAAAAATGAAATGGAGCTGATGTGACCCCAAGTAACCTGTAGAGAGGAGACAGGAGAGCGCAGGTGTTTGGCTGACACCACAGCTCAGAGCCTGGACATTATGTGTAAGTCAGTCATCCGTTTGATTTCATGCTGTACTAAAGACACACTTTGTTGTCTGCTGACATATTTCAAGATGCAAGCACTGGCATTTAGGGCTTACCAGTTTATCTTTAAGGAAGATAAGAGGATTCGGGGAATGAGGGTGAGTCAAATACCATGCACAATTTTGTGTGTAATTATCCTGTGATGATATGGTAACCATAGATAACAGTGACAGTTCATTTTTACTAACGTACTCTCGGTTCGGTTATAATTAGAGACCATATAGTCTGCGTTTCTGCCTGATGTATCGCCCAATCAAAGAATCAAATTTCAGGAGAATACAACATAACATGAGCCAGTTAAACTTCACGTTTAAAAAATCAGAGAAGTGTTTTTACTTTCTCACTGTAAAATTGTACCTAGCTTACCTAACAAAACGGAACATTTGAAAGCAAGAACACATTCATGTGTGTTTGAGTTTTAAGTCTAAGAACAACCTACATCGTGACAGTGCTCCTAATCAGGGCTTGAGGCCAACCTAAGGTGCTTCAGGCCCAAGCTTCATGAGCTGTGATGTTTCATTATTATCCCCCTTTAGCTACATCGACAACACAGTAGGCTGCTTTAATTACTCTCCATCAGTAGGGGAGTCAAAGCCACTTCAGAGACACACTCTAATCCCCCCTCCCTTCTTTTTCTCTGCAGGGCACTCATTGTCTCCTAAATATCATTTCCCTGAGCTCTATGCACACTATTGGATTAAAATGTGGAAGTTTTGCAGAAGGGGTGAGGGGGTGGAAATGGGGGGTTGGCATTTGGGTATTTGAGTTTAGCCCGAGGACCAGGCTGTCTCTCGTAACAGCATTTCAGTTGCATCTGCTCTGCAGCCCATGGAAGAGATGCTGACTTACTTGACTGTTTCACAGTTAGCCCCACAGATACAGATTATGCCCTTTGTGCACAAACAATCATTATTATTAATCTCTTCACATTTTAACCTTGGTGTTGTTACTCTATAGTTTTAGTTTATATGTACATCCACCTCGAAAAATTGTGCAACAGAGAAAAGAGCCTTCATGTGTCATTTTTACTAGCAAAAAGTGAGCAATTAAGATGGATGAAGTAGGACAGATATAGGCCCTATATGTAGTTTAACGTCAAGCTCTGCTCAACCTCCATCTGTTGAGTTTTACAACTATATTAGTGCTTCTGTCAGTACAGTCATGTTATAAATGTGTCCACTTTTCAAATTTAACAGCTACAATTTGAGCTTTACAAGTGAATCTTTGTTAAAATCTAAAATGATACTCATTCCAAACGCTGATCCACCTCTACGTTTGAAAGGCAGTTATAAAAATTTTGGTTGCTCATTCAGAGATTATTGTCACTTTTCAAGCCCACAGGGGTGCTGGGATCTAAAACACACATTTTAGATCTCACTTCATCTTTGTATCAATGTTATTTCTTCATTGTGGTTTGCAGGTAAAACAATATTTACATACTGTATGCAGTACTTCATAGTATATAGTAAATCAAATGAAGGCATGCTTCATTTTTCGAGATGTACACAAAGCCTTGTGACATGTACCAGGTGGCGGGTGGTGAGGTGAAATGAAAAATATGACAATAAAAACGTGAAAAAAAGTGTAGACAACACAACATGTAGATGCCAGCACAAAGGGCACAAGGGGTCACTAAAAGGTGTGATAAGTATGACAATTATGTGACTCATACGCTGTGGCCTTTGCAGTCGCCATACTCGCCATACACAAAGCAACACCTGATGGAGATTTTGGACAAATACTCTCTATCTTCATCAAGACACCACATGAGGAAATAGCTGTAGAAAGAATCCTATGCGTGGATGCAAAATAGCTAGTGTAACTGTCACTGATGCTTCGTGATCACTAATCTACTGATGCTGACTATATGAATTATTGGCCAGTCACTTGATATGAAGTTCAATATAAACTGCAAAGTTTCCAAAGAGTTTACTGAAAGACTAAAACTGCAGACACAGCAACTAACAATTAATTCCACTAATAGGCTTTTTGCATTGAAGGTCCCTTTGATATGTCAAGAGAGTAAAACTACAGGTATAAAAATTAAAATAAATGTGTGAACAGAAAAAAGAAACAAATTAAAGTCTAAGTTGACATTTAGAACCATTAATTTAAGTAACTGTTACCTGTGTGATACTGTAATAGCAACTGTCTAAGAAAAAAGTATGACTGTTGCATGGAAACTTTGGGGGATAATATAAGACGTGACATTGTATATGACTATAGTGACTGATTCCCACAGGAGCTGTCATTGCTAAAACACACATGCTCTCATGCCATTGTAAGCCAAAATAAACAAAATTACAAACTGTCCCCCCGGGAGTGTGTTTCTACAGAAGATAGGGATTTGAATGTTCACTAAACCAGTTCAGAGGGGCAGCTCATATTGTCTTCTTTTACTGCCCATGATAAAGCAGTATTTGAATTCCCACTTGCTGCTCCTGTATGTATTCCAAGACTCTCTGTTAGACTGAATGTAGAGCCTATTCATCTCAGGGCACACAGCAGAACACAGTAATAACACAGCCATGAGTTTTGACTGATGTGAGCGAGGCACAGGGCTGCTTCTGTACGCAGGAGCCAGAGCCGGTATATAGTCTGCTTCACCTTATCCTCATTGCTCAGTTGGCCACTGAGGCCTGCAGACCTCTGCATGGCCCCACTCAAACTCCAGCACTGCTGGGTCTTTTATGGACTCAGAAGACACAACAATAACAGCCAGGCTGTTTAATGCCAAACCAAGGTTAGCCTCCTGGCCCCTCTTGGCCCCCACCTTCTATGGCTAAGAGAAGCCTTTAGTTGATGTTTCATAGAGCTGTTTTTCACAACTAATGATGCGTGATAAACATTGATGTTACTAGTTGTGTGAAGCATCAGCAAATTGATTTTTGCTTGGCGGTGTTGATTGTCACGTACAAACAAAGAAATTACAGATGCCCCAATTCCTTTTCATATACTCTGCACTACTGTTCATTGTGTTCTGTGTTTTGCTGCATAAATATGATTGTATGGTAGTATGGCAGCAGATGTTGCGAGCTACAAACAATACAGAATGGGTTAGGAGCTGTCATTACATGGGAACTAGGTCACCATTCAAGCACACTCGCTTGCATTGACTGTTTCGAGTGACTATTGATTTTCTGACTAAAGCAATGACTTCATTAATATCACCATTAGTCTGCCATCTGACATAAATGGGTAGCTTGGCTGCTGGGCCAGACCATAATTCAAGTGGATATGAATCTAAGATTGGATGAATTAAACATACAGTACATTTCACGGCAAATGTGCATTACACATTGTAAAATTGGAAAAGGATGCAGAGCTCCTTCACTAAACCGTGTCCAAATGCAGTTACCAGAAAAAAAAAAAACAAAAAAAAAAGTCAACATTACCTCTGCCTTAGCACACACAAACATAAAACAGACATTACCGGCAAATTCTCCTTTCATCGTTCAATTTAAACTTAATCTGCGAAAGATGAGAGAAAAATCAACAGATCGCTTTTCAGCAGGTTTTCAAAACAAAAACAACAATGAAAGAAGGATTATTTTCCTTTTAATCTGGGGGCACCAGCTTAGCTAAAACAAAAGCAAGACCATGGGAACGCATGGAGGAATGAGAAGGCTCACCCTACCCACCAAACCCAGCTTTCCAGCAAACCACAAAAGAAGAACAATGGCTGTATGTGTGTGTATGAGTGGAGGAAAAAAAGGAAACTGGATTTGAGATCTATATTAAAACTGCAAATAGCTTTTAAAGATTAGTGACGGGCAGAAGGAGGTGACAGCAATGGGATATGTGAAAAGTGGATTGCCCCTCCTTACTGTGACTATTTTGATAGCAGCAGCATTGACAAGCATTGACTTGATTGTGAGAAGGCAATGCACGCTGAAAAGCCTTGACAAGTTTCTTTGAGGCATGTACAGATCTTTTGGTGACTGAAAGGAACACAAATCAGGATTATGTATTACATAGCCATATTCAAACAGCTGGCATTAGGAGCTCTGAAGTGTCTGGCAAGATACTGTTATTCAAAGATGTGCTTTTCTTTCTCTCTCCCTCTCTCTCTCTCTCTCTCTCGCTCCCCCCCTCTCTCTCCCCCTCTCTCGCCCTCTCTCTCTCTCCCTCTCCCTCTCTCTCTCTCTCTCTCTTTCTCTCTCTCTTTCGCTCTCTCTCTCTGTGCACTGTAATTATCCAGATCTGGGCTTTTAGAAAACCATTTCTTATGAAGAGATGCAACAATAGTCTGAACACTCACATTCTGCACAACCTACACATTTCACTGACCATTTAGTGAGCAAAAAAAATCTCCAAATTCATCAGAAACTCAATTTTGTAATTCTGTTTTTGGCCATTTTTATTTTGTTAATGAAGGTAACCAAATTTACAACACATACAGATTTCTGCATTGTGAGTGTATGAGTACATCCAACACAATGCACTTATTTAAACCAATCACCATGGTCATCGCAGGCTGTGTAGTGGCTCTGTTGTCAGAGATGTGTCTCACTCTGCAGCATTTGTCAGGATTAGACAGGAGTAATCCCTAACCAAACTCCAGAGGATGTAATTTGGAGATATGTGCTGGAACTGAAACTGTGTCGGCTTACTCCCACAAACCCCATCTTCCACCCCATCTGAGCCATCTAACTCCTTTCTGCCAACCCTCAGACACGTCCAACATTTTGAAATGGTAGAAAATGTAAAATATGGACAAAAAAAGCTGGAATAAGTGGAGATGCCAAGTGCCCTTCAGCTCACTTTCTCATCCCACTCCTGAACAAACTCACTCTCAGGCAGGTGGGGCGCTCATGATGTCAGGCCCCATACCTGATATGCGTTCTAATATCCCTCATTGCTCGGCTGTCGCATCACCACCCACCATTAAGTCATCGCTTGTGTCCGACACAGGGGCCGATCTGTGTGCCCTGGCTCACTCCCAGCCCTATGCCTTTATCACACCACAACCTCTCTGTGACAGACAGGACTGATCTCCCCTGCAGCAACCCTCCACCCTGCCAGTAAAAGGACAGCAGTGGAAAAGCCCCCCAGGGCCCACTGAGGATGGACTCATGAATCAAACATGTGCCCAAAGCTTCCTTCTTATCACCGAGGTCAGGGTAGGCATTAATACGCCATGGCTCTAGGGAGCTACCTACTGTGACCTCCCCCAGTTTCCCTGAACAGAAGGGCACAGTCCTCAGGAGCTGGTCCAGTGACAGAGGCCCTCCCTCCAACGCAGTCACTTCACATTACATCCACATACTGAGAGAGGGGGCAAATAAGAAAAAAAGAAATGAGAGAGAACAAAAAGAGGCGCAGAACTGAAGCATGAAAGATCAAATAGACAAAGAAGGGGAGAAAAAGAAAAACAATATTTCTTGGTGCAACGCTGGGCAGGGAGTAATACGTGGGTAAAATCGACTGTGTATACAGAGCCTTTCAAACACCACCAATCTTCATTGGCCAGACGGGGTGTGATATATGTGACTGTCTGCCAGCGTAAATTAGGCAGTCCAGCCCGCTGTGTGGTAAAGCATGACGAGGCCGGACAGTGCACTAACTCAGGCGGCCTGGTGCCATGCACACCAGCTTCTCTCTGCTTTGCTGTGCCATAAATCACCAGCTGGGGGAAATGAATCGCTGTCCGTCCGAGCTGGATGCACCAGCTGGCACCACCATCACCTGACCAGCAGGAGCCCATGCCAACACTGGAGCGACTGAAATCAAGAAAAATGAGGCATGGAGGCAGACGGAGCCATACCCTTGCGCTCTCTCATTAGTCTCCTCTGGGCTTCCTCCACACTGAGCTCCTCTGAAGTGAAAGGGCACACAAAATATATTTCAGTGTCACCTGAGGGGAGGGAAAAAAAAGGGTGAAGAAATGATCACTCCTGGTCTCATCACAAATCTATGTAGAACTGAACTGGCAGACAGTATTAGTGTTTCTGAACCTAGAGCTCTGGGGAGACAGCAGGAAGGACTGCAGCTTGGGGAAAAAGTGGAGGCTGAGTGTGGGGGGACAGCTTTGTCTTCGCACTTATTTAATGGAGTTATTTTACTGAAAGTAATGACTCAACCCAATTGGGGATTCCACTCTGCATTCAGATGTAGTTAACGGGAAAACATGTTGATGAATAGATTTTCACTTTTCAATATTGCTGAGTTGCTGGTGGAGAGCCCACTTATCTGCTGACCGCTGCGATTATGAGAAGCTGTGTGGGCGTCAGAACTGAGGCACTCATCAGGAAAATGGGTTGAAATTACATCAATACAGCCACACAGAAAGTTGGAGAGATCTAAAATAATATATACTTGATCCTCTACTATGGACACTGGGCTGCAGTTTACCACTGATGTCCCAAATTATGGATCCAAAATATTTTCAGCATTAAATCTCTACATCGTGTTGGAGAAAGCAACAATTTTGCAGCGATAGGGCAATCAAAGTCAGAGATGTATACATTTGCATGACAAAAATAGAGCAGTGTAAATGTACAGATGCAGGCTAGATTGACATTAAATTTGAGGCTCGTGGTTGGTTGCTTTAAATGATTGGCAAGGCCAATTTCCTGTGAACCCCCACAGCAGTTTTAGTCTAATTTCGTTGGTCCTGGAGCAGTCCTGTGGAGCAGCAAGTCTATCACTGTCTCAGATATAGAGGATTAGCTCCTCTTTCCTGCTCAGATGAATTTGCCTGTCACGGTGTGGTGATGAATGGCAGGAAGGCTGAGGAAATGTTCAGTGGGCTCATTTGGGGTGACAAGGTGAAGTCTGGCCTGGCAGCCTGCCCCAGGCTCAAACCTCGCCACAGTTGTGACCTCCCACAGATGTCCAGGTGTACGGTCATATATCTGCATCCGGCTCATCAGCCGGCTGGCCAGTCAGTAACAGACCTCAGCATCAGTTTGACATCTGTTTTGACAAGTTCCTCGTCAAAACAGATGTCAAAAGTGTTTCTCCTGCACTTGGTTCCATCTTCAAAGTTATAAATTTGATCTTATGTTGGATAACAATCTTAAACACCTAGATTTAATATGAATAAAAGGGAATTGTGTAATTACAATCATGTTCGGTAATCAGAATCAAGCTCAGTTTTATTATATGCTGGTGCCGAGGTATCCGCTCTTTCTCGTCAAAACATTTCCATCATGCCACTGTAGATGTGGCTCAGGGGCAACGAAACCAACTGCTATCCATTTCCTGTTCTCTTCTCTGCAGCTGTTTCTGTCACCACCTTCCACCCCCAGCCCGACCCTCACCACACCTCCTCCATTTCAGCTGTAATCATGTAGCCATGCAAATGCTCTGCACTGAGAGGTTCACGTTGCCCTCGCTGGGACATCATGAGCCCTTGAGTTGACCACCCAGGGGAGGAAGAAGAGGAAGTCATTACTGCTATCACAGTCAGGCGCAGTCCCTAGACAGCCAGGCAGCCCCTCCAACTCATAAAGTCCTTGACGACTTCACTAAAACATCCAATTTCAGTCGGACCACATTTAAATGACGAACAGAAATCAATCACTCCAACCACTGCACACTCCTCCTGATTATTTGCTTGCCTAAAATGGAACAGAAAAAAAGGAATCCTGGTATCCTATCCGCATCTCCGGGATATTCATAATTCATCATCTTCGATTCCTGACATCTGCCACTGATTGTGCCGACGGGTTGGCTGGAATTAGCCACTCCTGGGAGCAGTGTTAATGTGCTGGTGGGCCAGCACATGCATCTCGGCTGGGGAGGGGTTGTGGGTTGGTTGAGGTTTGAGGCCGAAGCGGCAGGAGCCTTTCACACTCCTAATGTGTAATTAGGAGCCATTTTGGAGCACTGCCTTCCTCTACTGAAATTAGCTGCCTTTTATTAATCAGGCAGACCAGTTCAACGGCACGATGGGTCTCCCTATAATCTAACACAAAATGTTGCTCTTAATTACAGAGGGGGAGAGATGGCGCAGAGAGGGGCCGCAGCTCCTGCACGATCCCCTCGGGTTCAATTTTTAAACTGCAGAACACAGGCAAATTGAACAACTACTGCAGCAAAGCAGTCTACATGCTGTGCTAAAAATAATAGTCAATATTTTGTCAATCATTCTTTCAACCTGAGCATTACAGCCTGCATTAGGCACGCTTTACATAATGGGCATATACATCATACAGATCATGCAGAAAGCAAAAACTCTCGCAGCTCCACAGTCCATAAAATCCATTTGCATTTACTGAATGTCAGCTTCACTTGAATGAAAGATCATACATATTATGTGATTACAAGAACTGGTCCTCCTTTGGAGAGTTAAGTGCTGTGACCCTGACCATGCTCATCAGTGCTGATGCCCTCATGACTACAAATGAGGACTAAATACTTTGTCGGTGGTAGTGATTTTTTTTTCTCTTTTCACATCTAATGGAAAAGATCAACAAGCAGATGAGGAGCAGTCCAGACAAGGAAATGTAATCACTGGATTCTGGGATGTAATGCATGATTAGTGAGGACAGGATACTTTAAAATGCATTCAGCATGTGCTAAATTATTTCCTGCTTAAAGCCGAAATCAGTAATAATCTGTTCAACTACTCTCAATTTTTAAACTCATTTCAATTTAGCATCAATTCTTGTGATGAAAAAAAAAAAACGAAGAAAACATTTTACATTTAAGGGTGGATGATTTTAAACACTCATTGAGACATAACTATAAGGTATTTGATTGGATATCCAGTAAGATGATAATTTTAATATTTGGTATTTACAGTGACCTGTCCAGGGTGTACCCCTGCCTTTCACCCAAAGAGAGCTGGGATAGGCTCCAGCAGATCCTTGTGACCCTAATTAGGAATAAGCGGGTATAGATAGCTCAATACCATCCATCCAGATAATGGACTGATGGTATTTACAGTGCACTGATAATATATATGATCATATTACATATGATCTCAATCAAAACATTTTCTTGCTTTCATGCAAACATGATCCGTTTGAAAATGATGTAAAGTCTGAGTCTCTTTTAACTGCTATCATTTAATTAACATTTTATAATCACATTAATATTTGCGTTTAATCTGTACACTATAATCTGAAAACATAAGATTATAGCAATCCTCCACTCCGATAAACAGCCTTAGTTACACCCATGTATAGGCTACAGCAAAAATTGTTTGTTTCTTGTCCTCAAATAAATCCTTAATTTCATTACTGTAACAGTAAGGGGGATAATCAAGCTCTCTCACAATTCTTTAAAATTGTGTCTGTAGCAATATTTTCATCCTATAAGTCAATGCAATCATGCAAAATGGCCACTTTTGTGTTTCTAGTGTTTAACACAGCCCAATGAATATTTATGAATAATGCTGTAGTGCCCGCTATCCCTATAATCTTCTAGGAAAATGCATGAAACATCAAAAAAATCCTTAAAATGACTACTTGACTAAAGTTTCTTTGACAACCAATGACCATAACAGCTGATTGACAATCACCACATAAAGAGGGCCAAATCTGTGGCGGATGACAAAGACCCCTCCTTGTCTTCTAATGGTGCTGCATCCGGACAGTCACAACACTGAGGTCGTCTCCTGCTCCAAGGCCCAGTCCGCTTTAGCATTCAACAGAGCGACCGTATGAGAGGATAGCCTGCCACTCAAGCCTTGTGGATGCAATCCAGAATGAAAAAATCTGATGCAGGGTCAATGAGTTAAGGTCCTGGTCCATCTCTGCCCAGCTTGAAACTGTGTGCAGTGAAAACAGCAGCTGTCACAGAGTGCTCACACAGGCATGGACAGCAGTTCAGAGAAATGGAAAAATGTCAACACAGTTTATGGCTATGCAAGAACTACAGGCTGAATTGTACATCAACCCCTACACATACTCCGGGACATACAGGGATGACCACAGTTTAATTAGAGTACATTTCCATAATTACCACCATTGTCCACTGTGAATCATTAGATAAGACCAGACTCTTCTTAAGACAAAGATGTCAATAACTAACTTTGTTAGCTTTTAATTAAAACTTTACCCTTAACTAATAATTTGAATAAAAGAAATGGTAGTGTATTGTGACATATGTAAACACATACTAGATGCTAAGTAACATCTGCACCAGCTGAAGTTGTGCTTTTGACTCCTGATGAATGTAACTCCAATATTACCTTCCTTCTTAGTTTTAGTCTCCTCTAACTCCTTAAGAATCTTTAGTTGCTAAATGCTCCACTATGTTTATAAGCTATCTGCAAACTTCGTCTGCCATTTGGTATTGATCACACAATAATACGTAATGTTTATTTTACACTAAAAACAGGTAGCTGCTGGCCAAAGACAGAGCAACCACTTTCAAATTGCACATGATCAATTGTTATTAGAAAAACACTCATCAATGCAAAGTTAAATTCCGTTACCTCCAAGGCCTTGACAAAATAGTTTTTATTCCCATCCACCCGAATTAGCTACCAATTGTTTATTCTAACCTTTGACCCCAATCTCCTCACCAACCCAAATCACTGACATGTCCTACTTCTTGCAGAAAGTAGCAGCAGAAATAGCCATAATAGTGGTAGAAGTAACAGTATAACAGTTGGTGTGTTATAATTAGCATTCAGAGAAAAAGCAGGCTCATCTGACCGTTGGCAGAGTGTCTAAGTTCTGGCCCAATGGACAGAGAGTAAACTCCACAAGGGAGTCCCCAGGGACCAAAGCAAGCTGGGTTTGAGAGGGGTTATTGGACTGTGCTGTCTCACCGACTGTGAGCCACTAGGGACCACAGCAGAGGTGTCTGATGGTGCACTGAAGCCTGAGTGTGACACCTGGGCTGTCTGTCATAGCCACAAACACAGACACTGTGACACTTGACAGGATAGGAGTTGAGGCTGCAACACCAGAAGTCAAGACCAGGCTGACAGTAAGGATGAGAGGCATGCAGTTCAACTCAATAATTTCCCTGACACACTTAAATCCAAGCCTGTTTGTCTCTTGCCTCCTTTCTCTTTCTTCTGTGTTCATGGCCCTTTAAATAAATCAGGGTCCTGAGGAGGCTGAACCCATCAATTAGAGTCGTCTGATGAGACTGTGTGTATTAAGCAACAGTGTGAGGCGTGTGACAGGCTGAGAAGAGACAGGATGGAAAGCTGCAGTGCCAGAGAGCTTTAAGAGGAGCTCTGACGAACAGGCTCTTAACATGAATTTCCCAGCCTGCATCGCTAAACTAAACTGATATCCAATTATGTTCCCTACAACGACAAGCTAACAGAGCAGCTGTGAGTAGCGTAGGCTCACAGTGTCAGAATTGGCCAGGCACGAGGCAGAGAAGCCCAGGACCTTGAAGGAGATGTCACAAGGAGGCCGGAGTCAGCCGCTTGAGTGAGCGATGGTCCACACGCTTGCCTGAAAGCATGACATTGCCGAAGGGGGAAAAACACCATTTTATCATTCAGTGCGATTCGCACCCTCTCTCCCTGTCAAACATGCCATATGTCCCCGTCACAGGTCGTCTTGCTGGCTTATCGAGTGTGACAGGGCTATTCACACACTGCTCCCAATCAGACACCATCTCCTGCAGAAAAAAAAATCACCACCATAGGATAGTGACAGGCTGTCAGGCAGAGGGTACCAACCTCCAGAGGGCCCTGGCTGAGAGTCTACCCGTCTGGGGGAGGGGGCAAAGGCCAGGGGTTACAATGGGTGAGACAACATAGACATCTACACATGCACACACATACTGTTGACACTTTTCCTTCATTATTCAATTAGCAACAAGGCAGAGCTTGTCCATACACGGCAAAGGATCAACCAAAAGCTTCATTTAAAAGTGCGAATACAGCATTTATGTATGAGGCTTTTAAACTTAAGAACAACTCTGTCTACATGTTGTTCTCAGCAAAATTAAAACAATGACAGCTGCACAGCTCACATGGTTAATAAAACTTCATCTAAGTGCTCTGTGAAATAAATTTGGCTTTACATTTTACTAGATTATGTAGATCATTATGACTGTGAAACAGGTTATTTGCCTGGCAGGAAACAAAAGTGGTGTGTAAACATCACCTGGGACTTTACACAGCAACCTGGTCACCAGCCTATTTTCCTAACCACTAGACCATATGAGCCCTTTAAATGTGTGTATTGTGTACCAACCTGAGGCTACGAGACAGGACAACCGGAGGTTACCAAAACCCATAGGGCTCCTAGTCCCAAAGATTTGCTTTCCTCAATGGACTTCTGGAGTCTGCAAATGTTTACTTTGATGTCAAAGATTCTCACTGGTACTTAGCCACTTGGCTCCAAACACAATAACACTGCAGATGCTGAATATATTCACTAAGTGAGCAATCAGTTGCAAAGTGGGTTGAAAATTACACTTATCCCCCCCATGATGATATGCATAGAGAAATAAATCAGAGAGCAAGAGAGGGAGCAGAGGGGCAAGGGGGAGAAGTGGTATCACCTGATCTGTCTTATCTTAAAAAGCGGCAGGATGTGTCACCTCAACTCTTCAGAGAAGGAGATAGAACACTCCTGGCACATTTTTATATGAAAGATTTCTGTGAAATGATTGCTAATCTATGCAAAAAAGCAATCAGTGACTCATTCATAATGCATGAGCAACGAGATACCAATTTTGCAACGCTTTCAGATTATTAGATGTTATCGTGAATGCAGCAGATGAAATATGAACACTCCTACCTGTCCCATTGTAATTACATGACTGCAGTGGTCGAGATACACTGCAAGTGGGAAAGATGCAAATAAAGAAACAGAGAGAGAAACAGACGAGCACATAGGACATCCATTACTATGTGAATGCACATGCTCTACATGGGAATATTTGTTCCTAACAGCTTTATGTATCCATTTTAGCCATGATTTATCAACCTAAAAGCTGTGGTTTTAAGTACATCTGGCTGACGTTTTAATGGTCCATCAATCACACTGTGTCATGTGATAACATGATCATCCTACTCCCCAAACCACTGAGGAAAAAAAAACAAAAAAACAACAAAAAAAAAAACAGAATCCAATAAATTGGCTACAATCCCAGGGAAATGATGAGAACCTATTTCTAATTCAAAACAAGTTCAAAGTATGAATGTTAGATAAGCTGCTTCTCAAATTAATGCAAATCAAATTTCATTTAGGATATTTTTGCTCTATATAAACACTAATGTACTGAATATATTTTTGTGTCAGTTTCTAAACTGCAGCTTAAAGCCTGACAAAATAAAATACCATTTCTGTTTGGATTACTGGCTCAGTAATGTGTAATGTAATGTGTTATTGAAGTATAATGAGTTTCTTGTATAAGAGTCATAAATGCGAAACACATCGTAAACCATTTTTGCCCTATTTAATGCATCAAAAAACAGAAAAATACCACAAAACCTCAGATGTATCCGAACAAACAAGATATACCTTAATTCTCCCAATGCCAGCTCTTGTTTTTTTTTTTAACATAAACAATCCAAACAGAGCTAAAGTGATGAACTGTGACCAATGTCTTTTCACATCTGCACATTCAAAATAACCAAACTGGCGGAATTTAGTACAGCCTCTTTTTTTCTTCTTCTTCCTTTGTTTAAACATAAAATATATATACAACTTTTTAAACTTCAGAGTTAACGCATCTGTATTGCACCTGGAAGCCTTGTGAAAAGCGCTGACAGATTTCATATTTTTACATTCTGGGCAACTTCAACACAAGGGATTCACTCTTAAAACGGAGCACAGCAAGAATGAAGGGTGGTATAAAAATCAATGAGGCTTTTCAAAGGCAACAAGAAAAAACAGCACCTTAGCCTGCAATTAAACAAAAGCACTCCTGGCACTGAGGGATGACAGAGTATGTTCCAGGTGCCCTCGACTTCAGGGGATCAATTACAGGATCAATACAATGACATGATACAACTCTGTGATGGAAAATGGGAGGTGGACTGGGAGGTGCTGCATGTTGTGTCTAAGATGTTTACAATAATATAGCTAAAGCACTGTGGGCCTATTTCATAAATACAAAAGAAGCTGAGCTCTAGACAGAAAACCTCCAAGTGGAAATGCAGAACAGCATTCATGGTTGCCAGATGATGGATCCTAATCTTTATAGACATCCCTCAGCTTTTCCTGTAGCGTTGCCATAAAGTTGACATCTGTGGTCTTTGGCAAAATGTCTCAACAACCATTTGATGGATTGTCATGAAATTTGGTCCAGACATTCATGTCTCCCCCAGGATGAATAGTTTGAGGTCCCTTTTCATTCAGCACCATTATGTGGTTAAAATTTAAATTTATCTATAGTTCAGTTTATGACTAAATACCAGAAAAATCTAATGATCATCAATCAGCCTGATGTAACTTTGGGTTAAACGCAAATGTTAGCACAGTAACAACCCAAGTAAAATTATACCAGCCACATCCCAGAATCTTAGCATTATTATAGTGAGCACTTTAGCATGCTAACACTAGCATTAAGCTACAACCATTGAATTAAAACAAATGTATTAAAAGGAGCTGGGACTAAAGGAACAAAACATTTCTAAAACTAAATCCTCTGTGTTTTTTCACGGTGCCCTTGTACCCACTGTCTTAATCGGAACCCTGCTACTAACACCAGCCCACCCCACCCCCCACCCCCACCCCTGACTAACCGAAAGGGCAAACACCCCCAGGAGGATCATACAACCCATCATAACAGAGGAGCTCATGATTTTGACTCTGTCAGTGTATCTACATGGATGCTGGTTGCACTGATCCTCCCTGCTGTGGTCAATTCCACATCCCATTTCAAAACAGATATCATGTCATAAAATATAATAAATGCACAAGTTTTCCATAATAATAACCAACAACAATATCGCCTTCCGGAGGCCTATATATGTAAATGGAAAATTCACACTGTAGGAAGTCACACACCCACTGAATCCCTGTTAGCAAATCCAGTGGCCATCAGCAACATGATATTTTGTCAGTCAGGTCTAGTTCTATATTCAAACTTAATGGCTCCTGACAAGCATTTCACCAGTCGACTCAGGGACCAGAGGGAATGTACCATAGTGAGCATGACCACTCAGCAAATTCACATTCTACATTTTATTCCTCCTGGTTGGACAAAATTAATTATACATTCTTGATTCTCCTACATTGATCCATCCAGACAAAACTCCCTAAACGTTAAATGTTAAACGATTTGTATGCCTTCCTCCTCCCTCCTGGGACAGCACACTTTTTTTCACCATACCTCTCTAATTCTGACATTCTCCCTCTATCCTTGACCCCCTTTCCTCATTTCTACTGTTATCTGAAATAATCTTTTAGATTCTATTCATCAGAGCAGAAAGAAGCCGACACTGACATTGATAAAAAAAAATACCATCTGTGCCTTGCAGAGGTAAAAGAGTAAGAGAGAATGAGACAGTAAAGAAAGACAGGGGCTTCAAATGAAACAGGCTCTGTTGTCTCCCTCTTGTCCCCCCCTCGTCAATGCCATTTCAATTGAAAAGCGCAGTGGTAATTAAATTCCAGCAGGGGTTAGGGGCAACTGTGCAGCGTGCTGACGGGGGGCTGCCCTGACATAAAGATGACACAATTCAAGAGGACAGAGGGGGCGCCACGCAGGAAGGGAGGGAGGGTGACAAATGTCGTTTATTCACGTACACTGCCAGATTCGTACTACTCAATCTTCATGACATTTAAAAAATAGAAAATGAAATGGATATTCAAACTCAACTGAATCCCACTATGACCTTTTCCCCAAATCAGGGATATTCTAAACAGATCCGTCTTCTGTATCTGCGGCATTTGCAGAATATTTTGTAATGCTTATAGGAGGATAAGCGATTAGGTGGAGAAGAATTTGGGAAAGCTGGTGTGTGCGAGTATGTCAGCATAAATGTGTGGCTCACAGAAGGACACTGGTTGTTGTTGATTCATATTATAATGGCACTAATCCAGAGGCTCCAGAGAGGCCACATGCTCCGGCTGTCCCCCTCTCCCCATCCTCTATCAGCAGAACAGCACAGCCAGTTAGGCAGTAACTGTAGTGAATGGGGGTTAATACCGTAATAATAGTCATATTTTCCCAAATTACTGCAGATACTCTTAGAAACAAGTGGAATTTATATTACTGAAAACTCTTCATAGTAAAATGTTAAAATATAGAGCAACATTTCAAAAGCGATGCAGCATTATACAGCAGGAAACAGAAGAAGTTTTGTTTGAAGCAGCAGACATCTGTCTTGATAATGGCAATTCATGAGAATGAAACCTGACAGCACATGTGAATAATCTTTGGAAAATATTCATACTATCATTATCATTTCCTTGTCTTAGCTTAGACATGGTCCTAGCAGTTATATGCACAATACTATGATGACTGGAAAAATGGAATATCAATAACAAAAAAAAAAAAAAAACTATTTAACTTACCAAACATTTTCTGTAAAATAAATTCTATGGAATAATCACTGTCATCAAATAACGACAAATAACAATGTCAGGAGTAAGTAAAAAATAACTGAAGATCGTGATGTAATCCATCTTTATTTCTTTTGGTTGGCCCTAAACTTTAGGAGGAAACAATAAATTAATCCCACCAGTGCTTCACTCACATTAATCAATTTTATCAGAGCTTCTTACCATAAAACCTGTTTCATAAAAAGCATTTGTGTAACTCTGATGCCATCTAGAGGGCAAAATCCTCAGTACACAAAACTGCACCCCAATGAGTATTTGATCCATGAGATACAGTTGACTTGCTGTTTTCAAATATTTAGATAAAACTGTTTTTCAGTCAGACCAATCTATAGTCTTGACTCCAGGAAGCTCTTTCTGAGCTTAGTGTGACATGTCCCTTGGTTTACTTGGCTCACTTCATTGGTTGAGCATTCCTCAGGTCCTTACGTAACAGCCACAAAAAGACAAACATCTGTCCTCTTGTTCAGTCATGGCCACAGGTGGGTGTCAGTATCGATTTAAAACCTCAAGAACTTCCTCCTTAACAGAGAGAGCAGCGTGCTGCTGGACACCTGGCCCACCAATACTCGTTTCCCAGCAGTCAAAGCCACAATCTCTCAAGTCCTGCACTGTGCTCTGGACAACAAAGGAGTCCGTTTCTACAAAACAAACAAGCCATGGCAAAGTTAGCAGCATTTATACATGACAATAAGAAAAGGTATCAAATGGGATCGACTGTGAGGAATGTTAAGACTGAAATCATAAACTCGATTTATGTTACAGTGCTGCTTTCAGGGAAGAAAGATGTCTAAAATCAACAAAGTCTCACCAAAAAGTCAGCGGTTCAATAAGTAAAACAAGGTTTCTGCAATGACTGTGACTTTGTATAAAAACCTGTCACTTCCATGCTGCTTGTTGAACATTTAAAGTTTAGTGCTTATTTTGTTAACTCAAACAGTCTTCCCATAAATATGGAAACAAAACATTCTATTTGGAAATAACTGCAGTTCACAGAGGGAATCACCTGCTAAGAAAACAAATAAAGAGCATTTGGAATCTATTTGGAGGATTTTAACCGTATTAAAATTCAGTACGCCACAGGCTGCAGGCATAAACAAAGACTGAACTTGCAGGTTCTTTGCTTGTTTGTTTTATGAAATGGGGGATGATACAAAGCTTCCTTATATCCAATGGCACAGAAGTACCTGCACACAAAAGGACTTCTCTTGTGCAGACTTCTCATCATTTCCTGCCACTCAAATCATTGTTTCAAAGAGGAAGAGTGAGGGAGAGTTTGAGGGAAACAGAACATTTGTTGTCAGCGGGAGTCTGACAGTTTGGCTCATCAAACTCCCCTCATCAAACTGAATTCATTATAAAACAAATCCACTCTAGGTTGGAGTACAGTCTAGACAAAACGAGGGATTAATTTAAATGATATGCCTCATTTAAACCGCAATGGTAATTACAAGAGTACATCAAGTCTGCTCCTTTGAAAAACATACACAAACCTTTCACTTGTCCTTCATATAAACATTATATATACACAGTATTATGACATACCCATATGTAAGTCTACAGTACCTGGCCTTAGGAGTGTGATGCCACAGCCTCCTCCCCCTGCGCCTGTGAGCTTGCTGTGGAGCCCCTTGGCCGACGTGACCCGGCACAGAGTGTCCAAGGCAGGGTGTCCCACACCCAGTACATTTAGATGGTGCTGGTTGATGTCAATGAGCTCCTGTCAATGATATGACATGGCTCTTGTTAATACGTGTTGCTCACAGAAAGGAATTTTTGAACAAATATAAGCTCTCTGGTTCAGGATGTATATATTTACAACAAATATTAAGACTACTAGCATACAGTTACATTTTACCATCTCAACATGTTTATAATACAATGCACTTTAGATAATCATTAATCAATATTTATATTATGTACCTCCAAAGTATTGTAGTGCTCTCCGGTGATGGGCTCAAAGGTCATCTCTGAGAGGACTTTCTCACAAGTGCAGGAAATGGCATCAACTGAGTCGAGCACAGGGGTCATAACCGAGGGAAACTACAGGAGGTGAAAACAAAAGGAAAGGAAGTCAACATCCCCAACAACACAACCGGTCTCAGTGAAGCAGATTTATGCTAAACAAATGTTTATCTGTCCATGGTTTAAAAACATCAGTTTTATGATGGAAAAGCTGTATACAAATACAGCCTGTAAAATGGCAGGTTTGACTTTGGTTGTGTTCCAGCCTGATCACAACACTGCCACAACACCATCAAGGCTTATCTATGTCTGAGGCAGAAATCTGCACACCTACTGGTGTCACCAAGGCAACAGCACACAGGGGTGGCTGGCTAAGAGTTTAATTTCAATATTTTATGAAGGCACTCAACGCCAGGCTCTGGAGTATCTGCCATGCAAAAGCACCACCTATTATATTAATTACAGTGTCGACAAGTAACACACGGGGGAGGAAGAAACCATTTAGTACCTTGTTAATTCTGTCCTTCACCCTGGCAACAAGTACCTTGGTGCTACGTGGTATTTTGGTGTTAGTGAGGAGGATCCTTAATAGTGGCACCCTGGAAGTAAAGCAGAAAGATCAGTGTGTTCATACAGAGACATTATCTAGACATTATTTGTTTTCTGTCAGATTGTTTTAAAAATTTTATTAACTCACTCATTTTAAATAAACTCAGATTAAAATTGTTAATCGGTGTCATTACCTGCTCAGTGGTATTATCTTCCCGGCCAAGAATCTCAGCATGCCACCTACATAAGGGGATCAAACTTATAGAAGGGTCACATTGATAGTGAAAAGTGGTGTTACGATACTTCGATGATTCCTCTGAAAACTGCTGTGTGTCCACAGAGTCAAATAGAATAAAACTATATGCCAGATCAATTCAGGCCTCACCCCATGTTCCTACAGCGTTGTCTACTCCTGAAGGATTACCATGGATGATCATCTCCCCTTGGAAAGCCCAGCTATTGATCATCTCCAGGTCCTCCTGACACCACCTGCAATCATTTCAAAATAAAAGGAAGAACTTTAAAGCCGAACAGTGTCTCTCAGAGCTACCCCCTACTTTACCTCGTCAGCTTCTAACTAAACACTTCGTCAAAGAGCATGTCTGTAAGCAGGTCTGTGCACTTCAAATATAATGTATTAGCTACAAAAAAAAAGCATTCATTCCTGTGTCCAGTGTAATTACCAAGTCAGACATTTTAAAGATTTAAATCCTCATGTTAATAAGTTAATACAAATGTAATATTTGATTCAATGTGTTTAAGGTTTTCTTGTAATCTTTATTTCTCACATTTGCGTTTAGAATGGTTGTATTGTTATCCAGCATTAATCAAAAATATAACACCATATGTTTCTCAAACTTAGTATTTATTGAGCCGTATTCATCTGACCTATTGATGCTGTGTGTGCACAATGATCTGTGGAGACCGCACACACAGCTACACAGCAGGAGATCATATGGTATTGTGCTTTCTGTATTGCTTTCACCTGGCAGTGTGATCCCACTCTTTGAGAGGAGTGGGAATGGCTCCACTTGCACACAGCAAAGCTGCAGCTAGACACACTGAGTAGGCAGCACTTGACCCCAGTCCTGCTCCGGTTGGCAGCTCCGACCACACAGACACAGTCAAGCTGGGCAGCTCACTATGAAAATAAACATACAGACTGAGCTTCAATCTCTGTGGACGCTTAAATCTTGTTTATATAACTACTGTTTTTAGGAAATGATCTTGATGCTTCTGATGGTGACAGTATGAAAGTATTTACTGCACAGGCCACAGGAATTTGTAACTGGAGCCCAAAATGAAAAATAACACACAACCTCTAGGCATTACTAGTTAAAATTATTTACTTATTTAAAAGAATAATTTACAATTAACAATTATTTTTAAAAGAAAAAAGTATCATTTTACCTGGTACATTTACAGTGTATATTATAACTATAAGGAGTAATGTACAGCAATCTATACACAACTATATGCAACAAAAACTTGACATTGCTGTCAATGTCTGTCAGGGAAGCAGCTTTTGGGCAAACAGGAGAACAGTCTAAGCTAATTGTCCAGCTCTTCTCTCGAGGGAAAAACACAGACTTGTTAAAGGTTGCAGTGTGGCCTAGTGCCAGACTCTCATTAGTGGCCATTCTGTCAGAACCCATCACCTCTATCAGACACGCCAGCGCCATGTCAACACCGATTAAACCTCCTGACAACCTGCAGCTCTGATGTTCCTGAGCATTTTCCCTGTTCACAGCTGCTGGAGCTGCTAAAACCAACATCTGGCCTTTCTGTCTGTCTCCCTTTACTATCTTCATTTCAAAGTGGAGGAACTTTTATCAGCCTTTCTGGGAAAACATTTACATAAAAACAGTGTACTTTTGCAAATAAAGCATTTCCAAAAGACACTAAAACAGAATAGTTGACTGATTGTATGAGAGCAGTAAGGCATCTTCAACATTGTCTCATATAATTTCATTTCAATAACATCTCAATTTAAACACCTTCAGCAGTCACTGCCAAATTTAATTTAAACTGGCTTGTAGCTCACACACAAACCTACAAATTCAAGGATAGCACAAGATAGATTTCCCAGAAGGTAGAAGTAGTCTGTCTTTTGTAAATATAGTTGTACCCTTCGCCTGTGCCACCTAAGGACATAGAAAATGACAGATGCAGCAAATTTTGACAGCGGTGTCACCTTTAAGCAGTGTGTTTCATAGCTAACATCTTATTTACAACTAAGATACAGTTAAACTGCACTGTATCTTTAAAGTTTTACATTTTACACTCAGCACCTACTGCAGAACAATAAGAAACAAAAGAAATAACTGTCACACAATCCTCCAGAGATACATTAAATGCTTGCAGGAATAATTAGCTTCTGTCCGTAAAACAAATGTTTATTTTCATGAGATTATAGTTTTTATTTATAGGCATAGGCAAAACATTATGTTTATTTGGGGAGGGGGGGGGGGTTTACCCACCCACCGATTTCTCTAAAGAATGCTGTAGGCACTCCAGCAGAGGATTCATTATGGCATAAGCAGAGTATCATCCAGTATTCAGAAAAAATGCTACAGCTGACAATATTTTACACCTTGAGCACTTTCTCACACAGTCAGTAGCCATAAAAAAGAGATGCAGCTGTGCAGTTACAACACTCATTGACTGCAGGTGACAAAATGTCACATTTTTAGATGCTAATACTTTTCTTTCCTGTAGACCGAGCCCATTGCAACGTCTACATCAGCATTTTTAACTGTTGCCGCTGTTACTTTTCTTGCCAAAGGTGTTGTAGATTTGACTAATACTGCAGGGCTGAAACTGGCTCATTATGTCTGCAAATGAAGGATATCTGATGGGCCTTCTCTCTGGGTTTCCTTTTGGATCAAGCAACAGTTCTTTGGTGGTCATCTGAGCTAGATGCAATACTAAAATTAACAAATGCTGAGGAGAAGAAGAGGAGTCTTATCTCACTCTGATCCAAACAGTGACAGGTAGATGTAGAGGAAGGCTAAGGTGGCCATGTTGCCAGTATCCAGGCTTCCATTTGTTGCACCAACAAATTCACGCAGTCTCTTTACAAGTTCAGCATCCAGATGTTTCACTTCCTCCTTCTTACCTGTTAACATGAGTTACAGGACAACAATCAAAATCACTGAAATAATATCACAACACATGCTTTGCTCTGTAGTTGTACAGATTTTTTAATAAAGTGGTATACTCAAAGACTGACAATAGAATATTGCTCTATGTCAATACAACTGTTTTTCCATTAAATATTTATTGATATAAATAATACATAACTTTTGACAGAAATGACAGTGTACAGTACTGTGAGGAACCTTTAGGCACTTTAGGTGTTTTAGCGTTCATGAAGGACTATTTTCAGAGGCAAGAAGAACCAGAAGTCCTGCAGTAGATAGTCTGACTCTCAGAGCCCTGATCTCAGCAGGGGATCACATGAATCACATGAAGAGGCAGAAACACTTGGACAGCCTGAATCTATAAAACTGCAGCAGCTTCTCCAAGGTGCTGCAAAGTACCAGGAGAAACTGTGCGCAGGTAAAACCAAGGAGAACTGCTGCTGGTTTAGGGGGAAAGGGCAGTGATGCAAATACTAATTAGATTTAGTTTTGTTAGTACCCTTTACTGGACTTTGTATGAAGTTAATTGATAACAGAAAAACTATTTATATCATTTATATTAAAATTTATTTTATCATTTATATTAAAAAGTATTTTTAGTGCCTAAACATCTGCACAGTACTCCATGCCAGCATTTAGAGCACTGCTGCACTGCATCACCTACCAAGGGCATAAGGAATTAGACCCTTCAGTTCAGCCAAGTCCCAGCTGAGGAATATGTCAATATTAGGGAGGTTGACACACACTTTGCCAATAGTGGTGGCTTTCAGCCGCAAATATGTTCTCAGGTTCAAACTGACAGCAAGTGCGACCTGTGAAATAAAAGAGATAAATAATCACATGTTTTAAGTTTTATGTCTATTAACTGTAGCACATGTATGTTTTTAGCTGTTTTCTCCCAGGAATACCTTGGTTTATGAGTTTCAAAAATACCATAAATTATGGAAGGTCAGCACTGCTGCCTCACAGCAATAAGGTTCCTGGTTCGAAACCCGTCAACTGCCTTTCTATGTGGAGTTTGCATGTTCTCCCTGTGCTTATGTGGGTTCCCTCCCACAGTCCAAAAACATGTATGTCAGGTTGATTGGTGACTCTAAATTGCCCATAGGAGTGAGTGTGAGTGTGTGAGGTTGTTTGCCTCTATGTGGCCCTGTGATGGACTGGTGACCTGTCCAGGGTGTACCCCTGCCTTTCAGACCAAACCAGACCAGATCCCCGTGACCCTGTGTATAGTTAAGGGGTGGACGAATAATAATAAAAGATCTACAAGTTACCTTTCCGTGAACAACTGCATGCTCTCCGTGCAGGATCGCCTTCCCCGGAGCAGAGACGATGTAGTCCATGGCTTGCATTACTGTGACAGTTTCCAATGCACAAACAATGTGTCCAGAGCTGCACGGCTCTCACGGCTCGTGTTATTATTAGCTAGCTTAGCCACCTTTAGCTAAAGGTAATCCGTTGTAACAATAAAAAGGAAGTTAGGGATTTTCATTAACGCAATATCAGAAGTTTAACAAAGCAATTTCATGGTGCCAGGATATGCTGAGGTCTGGAAAACTGAGTCACTTCGATGCAACGTGATTAACCAAAAACACTACGAAGAAGCAGAAGGAGATGTAGGTTTGGTTTCCAGTATCCAATCCGAGCTCGTAACGAGTTGAACTCATTTTACTCTGTCCAATCAGCGCCTAGCACCATCCGCTAAATTGACCAATCATGCGATAAAATGAACCGCCCACAAACTACGGTCTTTACGAAGGGTCAAAAAGTACCCCCTGCTATCGTTCAGTCAACTGCTAGCTGCTAGCTTAGCATGGCATCTTTAGTTATCAAACTTGTTTACGTCCGCTGTGCTGCAAGGACAGGCAGGCTCATAAACGAGCTTCGGACAAGGAAAATATTGTGCTCAGACAGAAGGTAGCTGCATATCTCTGTTCTTTGTTAGAGTATCGTAACGTGCAGTGAGACTGTACTAGTGCTGCAGGTTTGCTGCTATGCAGGGAAATAACTTCATATACTGCAAAGGCAATTTAACATTCTTTATAATGAGCTTTAATATAGTGTGAAATTGAAACTTTGACGAAACGAAAGAAAAACGACAGTATTATACTGGGCTCCTGTGTTGATTCTTACCTACTGGTATGGATCAATTATATATCAATGATTTTATCCACATTGTTTCTTCATTTTTCCCCAACAGCTATGCTACCGAAGGAGATCAAAGAGTACCCAAAATATACACCAAAACTGGAGACAAAGGTTGTTTTTCCATCTTAATAGAACAGCAATAGGTTACAGAGATTTTCTGGTAAATATGTCTTACAAAAGTAGACTCGTTCTTGCTGTATCCCCTAAAAGGTTTCTCAAGCACATTTACAGGAGAAAGAAGGCCAAAGGAAGATAATATTTTTGAAGCCTTGGGAAATGCAGATGAATTATCATCAGCTATAGGGTAACATTTTAACTATTAAACCATTAAAATGTCACAGGTCATTTTATTTTTATATATGTGTTACCTGAAGTGACCATGTTGAATTGACCTTTACAGCCTGGCTAGAGAGTTTTGCCTTGACAAAGGTCACACATTCACATATCAGCTGGACAAGGTTTGATTTTCATGCTGTATATATTAACGTCCTTCTGTAGTTTTGTTACTCTAGCCAGAGATAAGATTCCTAATTTTTTTTTTTTTTTTTCCATCGTAGATACAGTGCATTTTGCAGGATGTGGGTTCCAACATTGCTACTCCTCGATCCTCTGCAAGAGAAAGTCATCTAAGTATGCACGAGCTGGCTAGTCTAATGCAGTAAAATTATTTTATTTAGTTGTGTTCTATTTCATGTTTTCCTCCCTTTTTTGTTTTTGCAAGAGAGAACAAAATTTAACGCTCAGGTAACTGCAGACCTGGAAGCATGGATTGATAACCTTACAGGAGAACTCCCTCCACTGACCAAATTCATTTTACCTGTAAGCCTCTGTGTGCATCTGTATACAAAGACTTTCAATGAAAGTCCAGGTGTGTCTGCTGCAACAACTGTTTTTCTTTGTTTTTCACAGTCCGGAGGGAAGAGCAGTGCTGCTTTGCATTTAGCTCGCACAGTCTGTCGGAGAGCAGAACGCAGGTCAGTTTCAGCACGTTCTGGCATTGTTAACATTATCTTCAATGACAGTCTGTTACAATTGGTTGTAATAGCTCATTGTTTATGTCAGTGTTGCTCCAATTGTGCGCTCAGGGGAAGTGGATCCAGATGTTGCCAAGTTTTTGAACAGGTCAGGTCAGTACTTTAAAATGAATACGAGAACGGGGCCCCTCCACCGCACATCTGATAAATGTCCTGTTTTCACTCAGACTGAGCGACTACCTGTTCACTGTGGCCAGATATGCAGCCGTGAAAGAAGGCAAAGAGGAGAAAATCTACAAAAAATCAGAATAAGATTTTCACATGATTTAGAGAAAAGGTATAATTTGTTTTGGGGATGATTAATCCAGATGTTTGTGTTACATTGTAAATATATTAAACATGAGTGAAGCCCAAAATTGTTTTATTTTGTTGCAACCTTTTTTCTTATCTTAATGAAACACATCTTAATGAGCATAGGTCATAATGAACAACAGTGTCAAAACCTGAAATCATTCTGCCAAATATATGTACATTGAAAATACTAGTGTACCTACATTTCATATGGCACAGGTAATTTTTCAAGATTATTATTATATTTGCAGAGATTAAACTACTGTGTACATCCTCTATTAAATGTGCCCTTAGCCCAATGAATTCTGCCTGTGTAATTTTCAGTGTGTTTGTTTATGATCATGACCTAGGAGGCACATGGTTTTCTTCCAGCATGGCCCTGTTGCCACCTCAACACACAGTCACAGGATCTGGCACCAGCCCTGGCTCCTCTGGGACACAGAACTGGCCCACGTCATTAGAGACAGATTGCGGTCGTCATAGGGTGGATAACGCAGATAGGTGACACACTCAAACCGTGTGCCTCTGAGCAGGCATGACTTCCTATGAGAGAAGGTATCAAAGCTGTAGCGGCCATGGTAGGAACCCATTCCACTGGCACCTTTCAAAAAAAAAAAAAAAAAAAAAAAAAAATGTTGGAAGAAAAGAACAGATAGATTGCAGTCAGCATTATCAAACTATTATCTTCAGCACAATTTATACTCTGATGCTACTGACTTACCCACTCCACCGAAAGGCAGGTTCACCATCAGAGTCTGCAGGATGCTGTCGTTAGAGCAGAAGCTTCCACTAGAGGTCTCCCTCATTATTCTTGAGATGACCTGCAGAAAGGCCAACACATGATCAAAATACAAATCAACCACACTAGGCTTGTACAATTAATACAATATGTCTTATATTTAATTATGTACCTTGCTGTTGCTGGAATATGCATACACACATAGGGGTTTGTCATGTTTATTAATGAAGGAAATTGCCTCATCCATATTGTTTACTGTCAGAACAGGAAGAACTGGTCCAAAAACATCCTGTTGCATGATGGGGTCCGACTCCACCACCTCTGTCAGTATTGTTGGGGCTTCAGACAGGACAGAAAACATCAGTGTAAAAATATACTGCATGCTGTATGTTTATGTTGGCATTGTTTAACAGAATCCCATAAAAAAGAACTTCTTACCAATATATTTCTCTGCTTCTATGACCTGTCCACCCACAGCCACCTTGCCAGATCTCCACAGCATGTCTCTCGTGCTGTTAAATATTTCCAAATTGACCATGCGGCCAAAGCTGCAGGATTCTCTGGGATTGGAACCATAAAATTGAATCAGGCAGCATTTCAGAGCTTGTACCAGCTGTGCTTTGATATCTGCGTGGCACAGAATATAGTCTGGAGCCACCAAGCTCTGTCCAGCATTGTGGAAACAAGCCCAAGCAATGCGCTGCGCTGTTGTGGCAATGTCGCAGTGCTGGTCCACGTAACATGGGTTCTTGCTTCCCAAAATTAGGGTGACAGGTGTGAGAGTGCGGGCTGCAGCCTGAGCAATTCTGCTTCCATCCTCTCGGTTTCCTAGGGATTGACAGCAATCATTAAATCAGGAATAATCACTGACAAGATGAAGATGATTTTTGTTTACCTGCAAAGAAGACATGATCAAATTTAAGTTCCACAACTTCAGGCAAGTCACTTGTGCCTGCAATAATCACATGGAAGCATTCCTTGAGGAAAACAAGAATTTTAGATCAGGTCATTATATTTTCACTGGAGTATCACAGTGTAAGTTCAAAGTCAGTTTCTGAGTAAGCTTTAAAATAACATCCCATAGAAAGTGTGTAAATGAATGAAAGTTTAATTTTTATATATAAGTGAGGGTTTTGCTCTCACAGTAGCCTCCATAATTGGCATTTTATCCATCTGATCTAATCATCATTAATGTGTTAAAAATAAAAAGACTTCCTAATATATCAGATTATCAAAAAACATTTCCTTAAGGATCTAGAAAAAAAAAAAACTGTGAGGCACCAAGACACGAAAGGTTTACTTTAACTTGCGAAATTCCCCCAGTAGTACTTTCCAGCTGGCTTTCAGCTACTCACATTATCCAAGTAAAAAGGTGTGAGACGCTGAAGAAGCTCTGCTGTGTGTGCGGTGCACTCAGAGGGGCTGATGATTGCACAGTTTCCTATGGAAATTGAAATATCATCAGTAATACTGTGTGAGGAAAAACATGAATAGTAAAAACTAATTCAGTAAGTGTTTTTGAGTGTCTGCACCTGCTGCAATGGCCCCTACCAGTGGCGCCAGACACATTTGGACAGGACTACACCAGGTCGCCATGATCAGCACCACCCCCAGCGGCTCGCTGACCACCAGACACTCATCCAGCGAGGTGGACTAAACCAATCAGACAAACTAAAAATTAGGTTAGAAGTGAAATAACACACGCTGGCAGAGTTTCAGTGCACAGGTTAACTAACAGAAGAAAAACAAAATCAGAACACACTCTTCTTGTAAAAAGGGCAAGACAGCTTAAGCTTTAATCTGCTTTTGGGGGCTCAGCGAAATACATTCCTTCTTAGCGAGGCACAAAGCTCTTTCCACAACAGCAGGTGTGGAAGTGATCAATAAGATGAAGAATGAACAAAAAGCAGAACAGGCTCACCAGGTTTCTTTCCACATGCTGTGGCTGCATCCACTTTTTGAGGTTGTTGATGGCATTAAGAGCCTCGTTCTTGACCAGGATCAGTTCTGACACAACTGTCTCAAACCGAGGCTGGTTTTAAAAAAAAAAAAAAAAAAAAAAGAAGTGAAGAAGAAAGAAATGCAAAGAAAACGGTTATATGGGCCTGTATGTAAATTCCCACTGATAAAAGCTGAGTCTGCCGCTACAACCAGAGCAATCAGACATTGTAGGTGACTGTTTCACCCCTCACCTTATGAATATCCCTCCCGAGAGCATCCACAAAGTCGCTCTCATGTTCCTCCAACATCCGCACAACCGCCTCCAGCTGAGTCAGCCTGAAGCTCTCCTTAAGGGTGCGTCCAGATTGGAAGGCGACTCTAGCCCTTCTCAGCAGATCCACACACTCGAGAGGGTACGTCTTCAGTCTGGTCCTGAAAAAAGCATCCACATGACTAGTTTCAAACTCACAAGGTAATTAAACACACCCTCAGACCTCATCACGATACCTTCTGCTCCTCAAGTGTCCTGTCCATAACTCCATCCAAACATAAACTCCCAAAGCTGGAGTCTGGTACTTTTAACCGAGTCACGTATCACATTCACTTTTCATCAATTCGCATCGCGATTACTTCAGTGAGCTGTTTACCTGCGCAGCGCTTTGAACCAGCGGGCTGGAGAAGGGCTGGGCGGACAGCTCATGGCTGATCCTCTGCAGGTTCAGGTTCACACAGCAGCACCTGCACAGGGACCCAGGGCACAACGGACAATATGACTCAGACGCTCGACATTTACACCATAATCCGCCATGCACGTTATTCAGCGAAATCAGAAACTGTTATTAAAAGACACCGTCAAAATCCCAGACCTCCTGTTTCCAAGCGTGTTCACTGGGAAGTGTTTTAAAGCAACAGTAGACTTCAGTCTCATGGGTCCTTCCAGGCGCAGCAGGTGCTTGTAATAAACTCATTAAAAAAACTAAGTGTTTATTAATTGTTCCCTTAAAAACACCGATTAAGTGTAAATGCTTTAAATTATTATTACACTTGGAAAGGTATCTTTTACATGGGCAAATATTTTTTCTTTTTTTTTTTTTTGTTTACAGCACACTCACATATTTCAGTGTAGCATGAAAACCTTCACAATAAAGTGCAGAGGGACATTTCCAGGTTCTGTATTTATTTTATTGTACTAAAAGAGCGGACATCCACAGCCGAGGCTGGCAGTCCACAGAGTTAAAAGTCTAGCCTACTCTTGACATCATTAAAAACAGATGAGAGACCCCATCAGACGACACAGACAGACGTGTGAGGTATCTTTCATCTCACTTGCACACTAACACACACACTCTGTGTGGTGTGTCGCTTAAATCCATTCGCAGTGTTTTGCTTGAAAGTAAGATCCTCCTAACTGATTTGTCAGATTTTCAAATTGTTCAATTTCATTAGTAGACTGCAAGTAAATTCAGAACAACCAGTGTTATGTATATATATATATATATATATATGTAGATATATATATATTTGTATATATGTATGTATGTGTAATGGTAGCATTTTAATTTGGATCACTTATTTTTTTGTTGTTCTCACACAAGTTATTGGTCATATTACTATTAAAAACACAGCAACATTGACCAGTATGTTCTATAGCCTGGTAACTTCTTAATAACAGTGTGAATATATTTTTTGCATAATAAAGAACTTGGTAAAGATTTCTTTTTTTTTTTTTTTTTTTAACCCTATCTTTAAAAGTTGCAGTCCTCTTCCTTAGCTTTATGAACCCTGTGTGAAGTAATATTTTAGGCTTATAAGGTAACATTCATTCTTGAATTGTCCCTTTACACGGCAGCCACAAACAGCAGAACCATGTGCAATGTTTCCATCCAAAGGAACATCAAATCAAGCAGTCACATTTGGATGAAAAACCAGTCCATGACATCACGACGAGAGGTTTTTCACACCTCAAATTCTTTTCCGCATGGCTTTGAAAGTCCACAGAATCTTAGAGCATTGTAGTAAAAACCCTCCTCGGTTGGTGCTGCTGTAGTGGTAGTACAGTGGTTGGGTTGCTGCGCTGTCATGTTAGCAGGCGCAGGTATGTAGCCCCCATTTCTATGGCTTGTTTCCAATTTATGGTTACTGGTTGCAGTTGCGATAAAGTCAGACGTGATAGGGGAGGGGGATGGCGATACATGAGGCACTCAGCATTATTATTCAAAAGTCAATCATGTGAAATCTTCAGTTTTACTTAGCAGTATGAAAACCCACATAATTAACTGACTTCCTTTTTTTTTTTTTTTTTTTTTTGGAGTGAAGATCAAGAACAGATCTGACATGAACACTGCTCTCCTGGGAAGATACAAATAGTGACAAAACAATTCCAGTTTGGTTTCTCAAAGTTAAAAAGATGCTACAGCTAGGACATCTTTTCTAAATCAAACAACAGCACGATTGGATCTTGTCAAGGAAGTCTTTGCTGCTGTACCACAGCTGTGGCAGAGGTTAGGGTTTCAGATGTACTGAACATACAAACCAGAGAGCCAACACTGCTCTCAGGTGACTGTAGTGTCTTTTAGTGGAATAAAGTCACCATTATTTTCTCAGAATGGGACATAACGTAATTCAACACAGCCTTACTGTTACCAGCAACTTCTCCTTCATAGATGTTACACAATACACCGACTTGTCTTGTCTTCAACTTATAAAAGATGACTTCTGTTCAGCAAACACTCCTAAGACTCACCCAAAATCTGCTAAAACGCTTGGATAATGCAGTCCAAGCTTGAAAGTGTATTAAATGCATCGCTTGGTTTCACTCAAGTGAGTCGACCACGTGTCTAATGGCTTGCATTGCAACTGTATTGCTTTCCAGTTCGCTTAAAATGGGAGTGTTAGATCCAAGGGTGATTCTGTTGAGCATGAGAAACAGAGATTTAGCCACTGTATATCCATATTTTATCAAGTTAAATGAATGACATATAGAGTTTTTGGAGTGGCAGAGGGAGATGTTTAAAATAGGATTGTGTTGCAGGAGCAGCATCTCCTTTGATTGGAGGAAGTGAGCTGAGCAGTGCTCATCCAGTTTTAGAGACAAAAGGAGCATTTGGAAATCCTTTATGATTCGCCTTCTGTTCAGGTGACTCCCCTTTGACATAACAGGGTCCAGTCTGGGTGAACGGAGCCTCGTGCTTGGCTCAAGCTGTTTAACACAACCCTGCTGTGCAGACTGTCCTGATGCAATCGAGTTAGGAGAGCTCAAAGCCTGTGTTCATACTGATAGCATAGCGCAGCTTGTCGCGCAGGATGCTCTTCTTGCTGTAGTTGGGTAGCTTGAGCAGGTTGAAGCACGTCGATGAAGTGGGAAGTCGACCACCGGGCTCCTTCTTGCGGATAGTGAAAAAGCCCCTGAGGACACTGCCAAGGGTATCACCAGTGTCCTACACACAGGACATGCTCTGTTATTGCAAATGTAACACATGAAAGCCATCTACAACCTAAACATAACAACTTGTAAGCAGCATCCTTTATTATTCTTACCTGATCATCTGAAACCTCCACACAGCGGATGGAGAAAGGTGGTTTGAGGTAGGCAAAACCGAGAAGAGGCGGCCTTGAGCAGCTGGTAACAAACTGTGAAAACGCAGAGATGATGATTACATCTGCCTGGTGTTAGAAACGAACAGATGTGGTTATGACAAAGGAGCGCATTACTTTAAGGAACATAGCCCTCTCTTCAGCACTGAAGTCACTGGACAGGATGTCCCACAGCCAGATGATGACACGATGGCTGCTGTGAAAACCTCCATAGTACACTGTGTGTTTTCTGTGAACGAGAGACAACAATGATGAAGTGTCTGTATAAACAAAAGCAAATATGAAGGTGAAACTATGTTACTATTCAAACAGGGTGTGTGGCTTAAAGAGACTACTGATTTAATGCAAACATGTTGCTGAACTTCAGGTACTGTAGAAAGTATGACAATGAAAGAAAAAGAAAATAAAATATGACATGCTTGAGGTCATCTAGGTCAATCTCAGCATTGTCTCCTGAGACAAGACGCTGAACTTCAGGTGTGGAAAACATGTGCAGCCACTCTGGGTTAATGATGCTGCGGAAGCCCCGGATGAAAGCTGCAGTTTGCTCTTTAATCTGCGTGTGCATACGGAAATGAGCCATGAGGTGGATGTAGCTGATCCTGCAGGAGAGGGTGGAGATGAAGTCAGAGTTAGACTGATTTTTATTACATTTACACCACAATGAGCCAAAAAGATGTTTTAAATTCAAAATCAGTCTTTTTGTTTCATACTTGTTTTCATTGGTGACTGGCATGGTTTTGCCCCCAGGTATCAACTCATGACAGACAAGCTGTAAGGAAACATAAAATGTTACTTTTAACTTTTGAATTTTATATATTTAACTACAATGTATCATATTTTCTATGTCTGCCATCTTTACCTGCCCCATAACATCCTCATCATAAGATAACGTCAGTCCTAGATCCCCAACATCTCCATCATAGCGCTGAAAAATCAAATATCAAAATCAAATGTCCTCTTGATATTAGAAACCAAACCACAATAATGTGACCTAGGGAACAAAAGTAACAATCCAAGTGAAATCTTTCACCTTGATGGAAGTAAGGTTCTTGTAAAATTCTGAGTCCAGCGAGGGAAGCTCGTCAATGGAGCTATAAAAGGTGCTGTGGTGGTGACCCAAGACTTGGCTAAGGAAAAAAGAGGCAAAGGGGACGTCCACAACGATGCCCTGAATACACAGAAATAATAAAGATACAATCACTGAAGAGCACCCGAAATACTGCGTTAAATTGATAATAAGAAATGAGACATTTCTTTAGGGATGAAAAGTACCTCGTATACAGCTTTCCCGAGCATCTTCCCTACAAACTCAAACAGCTGTAAATGGTTCTCATGGATGTATGAGGTGGGTGAAGGATACAGCCTTTCATTTCCACTTGTAGTCTGTGAAAAATAAACATTAAATCACACAAAACAGTAAAATCAATGCCAAAAGGTGTTTTAAAACCGCACGCCATTTAACTCAATTACCTTGAACAGGTTGAGAGCAGGATTGAACACTTTCTTAATGATCTCCTCTAGAAACTCTTTAAAGACACCATCCTGATCAATACCAGCCTCGTCCACTCCCAGATCATTGACAAACTTCACACGTATGACGCCTTTAATAGAATTCACCGGTAACCGACGAAGTTGGTCATATCCATCCTAAGAAGGGAGAAGAAAGCTTTATTTTGGGATGACTGATATGGTATAACACTTTGGAACTTTGCTGATTTGTTAACTGCGTACCTCCAACATCCGTGAGCGACGGATGGTAATGTGAGTGACATGTGGTGATGCAGAGCTTGTTTCCACTAATCCTAAATTTTCTTTTTCCTTTGTGACAATGTTCCTAAACAGTAGTACCCTCTGAAATGCAGAGGGAAAGCAATTATTCATTTGAAAATAAAAAAAACAACACCGTGCCTTAAATGAAAGGATCCTGTTTACTCACGTTTTTATGTGGAATGACATGTGGAATGTACTGCAGTAGAAGCTGGGCCCTTCTCTTGCCTTTTTCAAGCTCTTGGAACAACAGGCTGGGCTTAAGGTCCCTGAATGTAACATCACAGAGACATAAATTTTGTAATCATGAAACAATCTAAATATACTGAAAGACAAGGCTGATGCATTTAGGGTATAAACGGCTATGGTGTTTCAGTGTTTGTATTTACTTGCGTAGCCAGTGGTCATCAGGGGTGAACCTTCGCCTGCAGTCCCGTTCATAAAGCACCATCAGCCAACCATGAACACTGTGAAACAACTCCAGCTTCTCTCCTTTAGCATTTTCTAACACAAAATACATTTTTTTTTCAATAAAATATGCATCTTTTAATTAGGTGCCATAATCATAACTTTGAAGTTTCAGTGAGGCCATGAACTCACCTAAGATGCCATCCCATATCATCTTGTACACAAATGTGTTCAGAAATGAGGAGATAGTGATGAGCTCCTCGATCTTGAAAGATGTTTGTTCTTCATAGACTTCAATGTCATCGAGAATTCTGTAACATAGTAACAAAGCATCGTCATCGAATGGTGATGCAACTTTTTGGCATCTTTTGCACAACATGGTAATAGTCTGCTAAATTACGTGATGAGGTGCCGTGAGCAGTCACAGAAGAGCATGAGCATGGAAAGGAGCTGCTTGGACTCTTCAGTGTCATTGTTCAGACACTCCATGAAGAGCTTGAGGCCCCCCTGAGGACCGAGCTCACAGATGAAGGCCCAAAGTTTGGGCAAAAGATCATCAAGGTGTGTCAGACCTACAGGAAACACAAAAAATGTACAGTGAAGTAGTCCATGTGGAACTTTACAGGATGCTTCCAAAATTCCGCATGTCTATGTAGTGTAATAAAATCTAAGAATTTAATACGGACCAGTGAGTATCTGGAGACGAATTTGTGTTAGTGTAGACAGAGCCGTCTGGTAGAGGACACAGATGCTGCACACTTTCTGAACTTCAGCTGAGTCGACTCGCTTCCCTCCTACTGGTTTCAGAATGTTTCTTACAGAAGCTGACTTCTGAAATGCTCGCTTGAAGAGGTCTGTCCAAACACACACAACACAGCAGGGAACTTTGAAGAAACTTCAAACCTTTTTTAAATTCAACAGACTGCACTTCTGTGTATGTGTGTGTGGTGGTGGGGGGGTTGTAACTCACTTTTGACTGGCAGATTGTTTTGTGATGTGCTGGGTTGTGGAGGTGGAGGAGTGGGCTCCTGACTCTCGAGCTTTTTAGAGAGGACGTCACTGAAGAGCGTTCGAATGACAGAAACACTCCACAGGTACTGAAGCTGTTTGGTGACCAGTGGCATTGACTCATTCAGACTACAAAGGACAGAAGACAGAAAAGGCAGAGGACAGATATGGCTGGCATTATGTTGTTTTCAGGTTGAGCTCTATCACGCTGCCAGATGAAGCCATCATGTAAGTGTTTTATTTGTGCAATATCTGGAAAGCTACAAGGGACTCCATTGTGTAATTTGGGCCTCTGAGGTGCTTTTCTTCAACTTTTTTTTCTTTTCTAAAACCATTCAGGTAAACAGTATCTCTTTTACTGACCCATAGTCTACGGTTTGTGAAAACCAGCCCAGGACAGGGTGCCAGTGGGTAAGGTTGGACTTCTTTTGAGAAACATATCTCTGGCAGTAGGACAACATGTCAGTCAGGTCCTTGACAAAATGGCTAGCCTCTTCTTCCAGCACTTTCTCATTAAGGTAGCCCAAATGAATCAGGTTGCCTATCAAACATGAGAAAAATGCAGTCACAAGGATAAAAATAACAGCCGACAGTACACACAATGTTTCTCAAATCACTGGACAACTAGATTAGATCAATAACAGGATCAGCCCATATTTATACAAAATACTTTACCAAGTAAGCAGAGTGTGTGGCTTCCCTCAAGGCACACACAGATGTCCGAACACTGTTCTTCACGGCTGAGAAACAAGATGAACTTTCGCAGGAGTTCATGCGTCTGGATGGACACCATACACTGGAAAGTCAGAAACTAGATTAAAACCTACACTCTAATAGCTCAAATTATTATATGTGTGTTAGATATGACAGGGCCTTTACCTCTGGCGTAAGCATATTGAGGTGGGAAACCACAGCTGGAACTGACATGATGTGAAGGAGGAAAGATCTCAGCAGGTTATCGGAGAAGTGAGCGGCAATCACAGGCCTAAAAATATTAGACTTAATTAAAAAGACAGCATGCAAATAAAACCTCAAAAACACAAAGGAAGCTGGAGATAACAGAACTGGAGATAACATGTATCTTCTCCTTCATATATTAAAACTGAAATATAAAGTGATACGTTCTTCTTAAAATAGGAGTAATGACCATCACATAGCCAGCTCTGAGCTCACCTTAATGACAGAGTGAAGACAGCTGTTAGAGTGCCTTTAGACAGAGAGGGTTTAGAACGAGCCAAGCCATTGGTCAGCAAGATCTAAACAAGAAAAGTTATAATCATATACAAGATGCATTATTAATAAAATAACAGTTGTCATTGAAGAATAAAATATGTGTAACACTACATTAAATCCCCTTTGATTCAACTGAAAAAGAATGGGTACTGAACCTGCAGTACTGAATAGAATCCTTTTTGATTGAGATGCCCCATTATATTTTCACAAATCCTTGTCAAAGCGGGTCTAAGAGCTTCTCCTAAAATAACAGGGGAAAAATGAACGTTGTTCCTTGAAGAGTACGTGCTGTGCAATAACAAAAGACATGTTTATATTAACAACCTCAGCTTAACTTAAGACTTACCCTTCCCTCTGACTATCCGCCAAGTTGAAGTGTCTGTGAAGGTCACCAGCATTGTGAGGTACAGCGTTACCAATTTATTGTCTTGAAGTATGTCAGGCTGCAAATCACATGTAAAGCAGTGACGCTACGCATATTGTTACAATCAGATGAACAACAACAAAACAAAATATCCGGTTTGAAACCAGGACTAACCTTTAAGGTTTTCAGTAGCTCACAGCAGGTCCACAGCACATCTTTTATCTGTTTGAGCCAGGGAATGGTGAGGTCTTTGGAGAGAGCCAAGGACACATACCAGACCTGAGAGCCAAAAGTAAAAAGAATAACTGAGGTAACATTTCCATATAAGAACAGTTCAGATGCAGAGGGTAAACCACAAGCATACTCACTTTAGGGTCATTTTCCACCTCCATGCTGGCAAGAATGGCTCGGCAAAGCTTCTCAAACCTCTGTGTAACGTACAAAATAAGATTTGTCAAACAGCCCAACACAACAATCTACATTATGCCTGTTAGCCTCCATAGAACATGAGACAAGAAACCTATTCTTATAAAATCTGACAATTATTAAATCAGCATGGCTGGAAAACTCACCATCTTATCTTCTTGACGATATATGAATAGTAATTTCCGAGCAATTTTGAAAATTGAAAGTGCATTTCTTTTTGATGTTCCAGTCTCAGAGGCTTGAAAATAATCATCAACCTCTTTCCTGGTGAGATCCAGAAACAAAATATCAATTTACTTAGCATGCTCTTGGAAAACATATTGGCAAACAAATCACAAGGTATTTGTAAATCTGCAATAAACAGCAGGGTTAAGCACCTTATTTGCTTCTGGAGTCTGCAGCGGCAGAGAAATTTCCTGACCAGAGTTTGGATTTGGATTGCTGCTCTCTCCTTCTCTTTATGTCCTTTCCTCTCCTCCCTAGCCTGCCTGGCTTTGTCCAGGAACTCGGACTTGGAGCTCTGGGGTACACTAAACATCGTGCACCCTGGAAAAGAGGAATATAAACCATGTGGTCGCTGCACCGTGGAACAACAAACTGCTAATCGGTTTGCTTGCATTGATGTGATAATACAGCATCCTAGCAAACGAACACCATCACACGAACTCACCTGCGATGTTCCTCAAATGAAGATCTTATCTGGCTTTCAGGCTCGCCTGGCGTGATACCCTTAGAGTCATTTGGTTGCCCTTGAGATCCAAACAGGGAGAGAGCCAAAAGAAACATGAACACTAAGTTGCCATCCCTGGAGCAACGGGCGGTACACTGGAGATAGAGCTGGGACAGTTAGCACACAGGGCTAGTTCGCGGCTTGTTGACTTGATACTGTCTTGGGGTGAATATTTTCACACTGATTTAGCGATTTTCACCATCTTCGCGGGGTTAGGTTTGAGTCCGCATCAATGACACTCTCAAAAACACAGGGAACATACCGTTTCGAAATGTAAACAATGAGAGGAGATCCGTACATTGACTGCAGCCATTAATCCCATGTGTCACATTAAACGATTCCGGGTAGTGTTTGTGTTTATGTATAGATCGTTATAGGAAAGTATTTATCCATAGAAAGCCTTAAATACACTAACCTCTCTATGTTTGTGTTGTAACTGCAAATTTATATATCTAGTAGTGGATAAAATCTTTCTCCTAATGTGTAGGGTGATTGGTGGGGGGGGGGGGGGGGCTGTTATCACTGTTACTCCCTCAACAGCGGAAATCTGCAGGCTAACGCTAATACAGTAAAGCCATTTTTTGTTTACCTGCGTTTTAAAATTATCAGTGTAGCAGAAGGTGAACTTAGGAACACTGTTATGTGTGTCTCATTTTATCACACCTTTAACACTCTTTAACATTCTTTAATCGTTAACAAATTAACGTGAACTGTCCCTTTAAATTGCGTACAGGACATTGACGTAATGTTTTTTTATAACTGCGCAGCCTTGGACCGGAAGGAAGTGGGTGTTCGCTGACTGACGTTGGCAAGCCACAATTACGAAGACTGTTGTGGGTTCTATGGTAAATATACTCGTATTTTATCATAAGCGATTAAAAAAGCTCTGCCATTATGCCCAAAATGTGGTTTAATATTCATTGTCCTATTATATGTACCTTTTGGCGGATATGTAACTGTAATTTTAGTGAACGCTAGCTAACGTAGCTAGCTAGCTGAGTTAGCTGTGTTGGCTAAAACCGAATTAGCCTTAACTGTTTCTGGATAAAGTTAGTTAGAGAGATAAGCTTCTAGTTTTACTAACCCATTAACTCCTGTCGAAGCTCCATCGCAGACGTGTTTGGATGATCTCTGTCCTGTTCCAGCTTTTCTTAGCTTTATAACAGCAATCTGAGCAGAACTATTATTCAGAGGAGGAATTAAAATAACGTTATACAAATAGTGTGAACAAGCCCAGAGCACAGTGTTACGTTTAACTTGAGCTGCTGAACTTGTGTTTAACTATATAAAGATTTTGCGGGTTATATCCATAAGCCAGTTGCCTCGCTTGTAAGTCTTAAAGGTACAAAGTCTTGCTAAAGCTTTGAAATATCCATGTACAGAAATAAAATACAATGGTCATTACGAGTGCAGTATTTCATTTTGCAGATTTAATTATTAAAATTGAGGAATTCAATTATTTTTTCTTTTCCCTAGTGACTGAATGATCTTAAAGCCTGATGTAGCTTATTCCTTGGTGAAGGGTGCTACAGATTGACAAGGGACATCAGAAAATATTGAGTGACAGTCAGTGTTTTGTTGTTGTTGTTTTTATTTTTTCTTGTTCTGTCCCAGGAAGAGATGTCAGGTGAGAGTGTGGTGAGCTCGGCAGTGCCAGCAGCTACAACCCGTACTACATCATTCAAGGGCTCCAGTCCCAGCTCTAAATATGTGAAGTTAAATGTGGGTGGGGCACTGTACTACACTACAATGCAGACACTAACCAAACAAGACACAATGCTCAAAGCCATGTTCAGTGGCAGAATGGAGGTCCTCACAGATAGTGAAGGTGAGGTGCTGACAAAAATTTTTGAGGTTTATTTCATCATTGCACTGGTCATGATCTGTTACTATTTTTTTTTTACCATTTCATATACATAGGTTGGATCTTGATTGATCGCTGTGGGAAACATTTTGGAACAATCCTTAACTATCTTAGGGATGGGGCAGTGCCGCTTCCAGACAGTCGACGGGAAACGGAGGAACTGCTCGCTGAGGCCAAATATTACCTTGTCCAAGGCCTAGCTGATGAATGCACAGCTGCCTTGCAGGTACCACCACTAAATGGGATGTCTATTAAATATGAAAATATAGTAATACTTTATCTATACTGCTATTACTATGTCATAATTCTTTGAATATAATTTGGGGTTGCATGTCCATCATCTTTGATACTCTGTCCCACAAGGTGGCATTGTTGCTCTTATTATACTGTACAGTATATGTTGCGGTTTTCCAATTTGAATGTTTTTAATGGATTTTATTTTCCCCCTCTAGAACAAAGAAACTTATGAGCCTCTTTGTAAAGTCCCTCTGATGACATCATCTAAGGAGGAGCAGAAGCTTATTGCAACCTCAAATAAGGTACATTATCATGTTTATTTACATAACCATCTGAATTTCTAGTGTGTAATACCAAGAGCAATTTGTAATTTAATTTATCTTTAAAAAACCAAACCATCTATGTCTTCACAGCCTACGGTCAAACTGCTGTACAACCGGAGCAACAACAAATATTCATACACCAGGTGTCCTCTTTAACTGGTATCAAAAGCTAGCAGGTCTTAATTAAAGAAGGATAATAATATGGTGGAATCATCATAACTCTAACTGCCTCAGTAAATGGCCATCCTGTAACTCTCTTCTTTCCAGCAATTCTGATGACAATATGCTGAAAAATATTGAGCTGTTCGACAAGCTGTCTTTGCGGTTCAATGGACGAGTACTGTTCATCAAAGATGTGATTGGAGATGAGATCTGTTGTTGGTCATTTTATGGCCAGGGACGTAAGATTGCTGAAGTGTGCTGCACCTCCATTGTTTATGCTACAGAAAAGAAACAGACAAAGGTGACCATGTGTTTGTATTATTTCTACTCTAAAGAGTTCTTGCTGCTGTATAGTATGTTCTTTAAATACCTCTCGTCTCTTGTGTAACACTCTACTTCATTGCTAGGTTGAGTTTCCTGAGGCACGAATCTATGAGGAGACCCTCAACATTCTCCTGTATGAGTCCCATGATGGAAGAGGTCCTGACAATGCTCTGCTGGAGGCAACAGGGGGCGCCGCAGGACGATCTAATCACCTGGATGAGGATGACGAGCGAGATCGAATAGATCGAGTTCGTAGGATTCATATCAAACGACCTGATGACCGCACACATCACCACCAGTGACCTTTCTCCCTCGACCTGTTGGCCTGTGTCTCTGACCCTGGACTGTCTTTGCTCCACAGTTGTGCCTTACAGTACCTAACGCCTCTCTGACTTCCACATTTGTTTAACCAGCTTCCTCCAGGAGACTGTTATGAGAGGAATGTCATGGAACTGTGTGTGGTGGTGAAGTGATTTTGTGATTGAGCATCCACTTGTCATTTTTGTTGTGTGGCCTGACAGGCTGTAGTGTTTTGGTTTCTGTCTGTTAGACATTATAACTACTGTCACTGTTTTCTGCTAGCACGCAGAACCCCATAGACATTGTTTCAGCAATGCAGATGACCAGTTTCACTTGTGTGAATTAAAAGTAGTATTGTCAGTATACATTTGTCATTTAAGGTCCTAACTACATTACACCAAGAAGAACAAGAAGTGTATCATGTAAGCAGCTAAATGTTAATGTACATAATTTTTGCTTCTTCTTATTGTGGACTGTATGGTCATCAGTGAATGAGCCAGGTGTTGTACACAAGGTCACATGGTGGCACTCTTTTATTCTTAGAAAATGTTACCCAGGCTAATTTGTAGCCTGTAGATAATAGCAATTAAACCTTTTTAAATTTTACTAATTTTTGATACAATTAAGATATCACAGGTGGATGCAACATTTTATTGTACTGCTTCTGCCGTATTTCATTTTAACATTTATGCATGTTCCCTTCAGTCACTCATTATTTTCAGCGGAGGGAACTTGAGCTGTGACCTGAGGTGTTAAATGTACCGAGGTGATTGAATGATAGATGCTGAGGTTGAAGTTAATGACTGTAACCAGAGATCTCCCTGGCAGCAAGGAAATCCTGTCTACAAGCTTTTAACAGGGAGAGAAATTAGACCTGTCCTTCATCGCTGTATTCATCAGAGAATGTACCGTTTGCACAATAGGTTTGAGTTGAAATATGTCTAACAATCATGATACTTGTAGGTTTACTGTACAGAAGTGAACATATATGTAACATATATGTATGTTTTATATTTATACATACTTTATCACAAATAAATTTCTACAAATGTTTTTTGTTTTTATTGTTCCGTTCCAAGTGGATATACAAAATTATGATACATATGGCTTCATTCAGTTCAGAAATCAGAATTACACCTTATTTGAATCAATTTGAGTAATGTTGAGTGTTTTGTAGGTGTAAGTGTTTGATCTACAGTCCAATTTCAGCCTCTGTGTTGAACTGCAGTACTTGGAACAGCAGAGTAAAGGACATATTTAAACACAGAATCACAATAAAACTAGCAATGATTTCATTTCAATGTTTGGTGGCAAAGTGCTCTTGATTTCTCACTTGTATTTACTGATGAATTGTGTTATCCGACAGACTAGCTCATCCAGCGTTCCTAAAGTTCAGCTGCTTCTGGTCATGTGTCTGTATTGTAGACATGATGATCCTCTCCATAGAGGTGTCCTGATAAAAAATGCAGGCACTTCTTGTGTGTCTCCTCAGGCCCACACGTTAACGGGCCCTAGCCCGAGTGGCGACCTGCAGTGACAAACACTCTTATTGATGCTGAACTGCCTTGTTAGCAAATGAATTTAAGATGAGAGCATGAACAAGCACACTATTGCGTAGATTCTTCATCATAACAGTGCTCATCTCACCACCATCAGGTGTCCGTTCTTGGCCTTGTATACCACAGGTTCCTGCCCAGTGCTGAAGTCCACTGTATTCTCTTTCCCTGCCTGGATTTCTATTTTGATGCTAAAATGAATGCAAACGCACAAGCGTATAAGAACAATGTGCATATCACATCTCACCTCTATATTTTTGTCATAGACACAGCCTTACCTGCCATGAACCACATTGATCACATTTTGTTTGTTAGCAAAGACACTGAGTTTGGTCAAACACTCAAATAAGTGATCACACTGCATTACCACATCCCCCTGCAACAATCAGATAAAGACTGTACAATAAAAACATCAATTTGAGTGTATTTTTAAAAAAATGTCTATATGAAAACCTTTGAAGACTTCTTTGTGAAAAGAGCTTGAGTTTCTCTCTTTATCTCTGTTAATCTGTACTAACAGAATTTGATATACCTTCTGTTTACGGTCCTCACATGTGACATGGAATATCATCATGCCATCAGTCAGGTTACTGACCGAAATACCTGAAATGAATAAATCATAGACACATTTAGTGTGAAAACATCCCTAATGTAATGTACAGTGGGTACGGAAAGTATTCAGACCCTTTTAAATTTTTCACTCTTTGTGTCATTGCAGCCATTTGCCAAAATCAAAAAAGTTCATTTTATTTCTCATTAATGTACACTCAGCACCCCATCTTGACAGAAAAAAACAGAAATGTAGAAATTTTTGCAAATTTATTAAAAAAGAAAAACTGACATATCACATGGTCATAAGTATTCAGACCCTTGGCAGTGACACTCATATTTAACTCACATGCTGTCCATTTCTTCTGATCCTCCTTGAGATGGTTCTGCTCCTTCATTGGAGTCCAGCTATGTTTAATTAAACTGATTGGACTTGATTAGGAAAGGCACACACCTGTCTATATAAGACCTTACAGCTCACAGTGCATGTCAGAGCAAATGAGAATCATGAGGTCGAAGGAACCGCCCAAGGAGCTCAGAGACAGAATTGTGGCAAGGCACAGATCTGGCCAAGGTTACACAAGAATTTCTGCAGCACTCAAGGTTCCTAAGAGCACAGTGGCCTCCATAATCCTCAAATGGAAAAAGTTTGGGACGGCCAGAACTCTTCCTAGACCTGGCCGTCCAGCCAAACTGAGCGATCGTGGGAGAAGAGCCTTGGTGAGAGAGGTAAAGAAGAACCCAAAGATCACTGTGGCTGAGCTCCAGAGATGCAGTAGGGAGATGGGAGAAAGTTCCACAAAGTCAACTATCACTGCAGCCCTCCACCAGTCTGGGCTTTATGGCAGAGGGGCCCGACGGAAGCCTCTCCTCAGTGCAAGACACATGAAAGCCTGCATAGAGCCCTGACCTAAACCCAATTGAGCATCTCTGGAGAGACCTGAAAATGGCTGTCCACCAACGTTCACCATCCAACCTGACAGAACTGGAGAGGATCTGCAAGGAAGAATGGCAGAGGATCCCCAAATCCAGGTGTGAAAAACTTGTTGCATCATTCCCAAGAAGACTCATGGCTGTACTAGCTCAAAAGGGTGCTTCTACTCAATACTGAGCACAGGGTCTGAATACTTATGACCATGTGATATTTCAGTTTTTCTTTTTTAATAAATTTGCAAAAATTTCTACATTTCTGTTTTTTTCTGTCAAGATGGGGTGCTGAGTGTACATTAATGAGAAATAAAATGAACTTTGTTGATTTTGGCAAATGGCTGCAATGACACAAAGAGTGAAAAATTTAAAGGGGTCTGAATACTTTCCGTACCCACTGTATATACTGTATTATCACATTGGTCTGACCTTTGAGAGATGTGTACGGGACTCTCTGCTTGATCTTGGCTTCCTCTATCACGTAGGCAGCTGTCTGGGTGAGGATGACCTGTCGTGGCCTTGGTTTGAAACCATTCCTGTCATACTTAATTACTGGCACGCTGTACTGCAGGAACAGAGAACAACACGACAGTGGTATCAGTTTGATGTGATGCTGTATTACCTCTGGGTGTATATAGACATTTTATTACCTTTATATGCTCATTGCGAATTATCTGTATGACCCTGGTGTTTATATCCTGTTCACCTGGAAGTATAAAATTATGTAAAAATGATTGTTCACAATAAAATGCCCATGTGTTCCAGTATCTGACGCTTACTTATCCTGGTGTCCATAAAAGGCTGAGCAACACTCTGTGGATAGCTCTCCTTTTTGCCCTTAAAGATGGTGCTGGTGATAAGCTTCAGTTGAAGCTGAAGGCGTGAAAAATATAAAAAAATATATGATCGATACAAATACTACATATGACGATCCAGTTTTATGTGATCATGTGTGTGTTACCTGCGCTTTTTTCTGAGGCGTGAGTCCTCTCATGTACTTCCGCACCATAAGACGGTAATGAAGCTTTCGCAGTATCTCTGATGTCTGACAAGAACAAAAAAATTCCACCAACTCGAAATGAAATGTTAGTTTTTATTTAGTTTAGTTTTACAGCAAAGTTGATTAACCATTGTACCTCTGTGAGCACAGCAGGCGGAGAAAGCCAGGTGGTTTTATCCAGCACAGTCTTTGGCAGATTGTCTTTAAGCCTGTTCAGGTAACTTTGTCTCACGAAGGCCAGGTACTCTGAGTTATCTGTGCTTTTTGCTTGCCCTCTGGTCATGTAACCTTTGATAAATCTGAAATTGGTTGTATGATATGTGAATAAAAAGGAGACAGTAACTCCTGAGAGGAGCTGTGTAATGATATTGTTTAAATGTCTTCTTTCTTACTTCTTGATGACTTTTACAGCCCAGGCTCTCCTCTCTCTCTCCTTCCTAGCATGCACACCTCTCCAACATGTTTCAATCTTAGTGGCTGGGGATTTAAAAAATAAAAACATGATAGTGTCTAATATTTATTTACCCCCATAAAAAAGCAGCATGGTCATCTGTTGTGATGCTTACCAGCCTCTTTTTGTTTTCTGAATTCTCCCTTTGCCTTGTAGCCTTTGTATTTGGCTTGTAGTCTCGTTGCTGCAATTTCAAACCAAGATATTAAGTCATTTTGCACCTAGTGATGACAGAAAATGGATCAGAGATGATTTACACTCACCCAGTTGATGTTTACATTTCTCAAAAGCATCCTCTGTGGCATAAAGTGTCCTTGGATGGCGGATGAATATTTTAGTACTACAACAAAGGTAAAGGTAAGAGTTTTGGATTCTCCTGGCTTACACTGCTCTTGTTGTGTTTAGAAAGAGCTGTCCTCACCGTCCCATTTTGTACTCATTTGGCAGGTAACCCAGATGTTGAACCAGCACTTCCACTCCATCCGCAGGCACTCCTCTCCAGTGAGGCCACGTAGCGGGGCACAGTGGTTTGTATCTGTAAGATGCAGCAAAGTTACACCAAAGGTTTTTAAATTGAAAAATTAAGCATAAGTGCTGTGATCCTTCACACCTTTTTAAGAAGACTTCATATTTGCGTCTGTAAGCGAAACCAGCTCGTCTGACTCTGAGGTGCTCCATCAAACCCAGGTACTTCACCTGGTGCCTGATCAGTGCCTCGTCAAACTGACCTGTCATTGTAAAACAGAGCAAAGGATCATTTAGCTGAATTCCAACATCTCCATCATGTTCACAATATAGTTTTACTGTACCTCTTATAAAATAACAGTACCTGGCTGCTTGGACTCATTGGATTTTAGACAGCGTATGTACCAGGCCACTTTGGCCATGAGGATCTCTGTCAGGTTCAGCAGGCTGCTCTTGAACTGGGTCGCCACCTACAGACGCCACATGAAGGTCATAATCCCTAACAGTTCATCTGTCAGATACATATGGTTTAATGATGGCGCCATGGGCAGAGAAAAACATGACTTGTCCTTGTTGCAGTGGTGATTCTATCTAGACCACACACTGATTAGTGTTTGAATTTATAATGTCTACATGGCACACATTTTTTCTCTTTAAGAATGTGTTTATATGGACTATGGTGTCTTATTCAGTACATCATTTGTTTTTGTGCGCATAGTAGATAAGGGGTGCCTAACTATAGATGGGTGTTCACATGATTGATATTGTACAGATTGAAAAATTGCATCAATTAAAAAAAAAAACTTTGGGGCATTTTCCATGAACATAACAAGCTCTCAGATTTACACTCTACATAATGCAAAAAATGTATGTGATGTATGAAACATTGCATTGTGGATGATATACAGTTAACTGATATCTCAGTTGATAGAGCTGAGGGACATGTGGGGACAAACGTGGTGAACACTCACCGTTTCTGGTCTTCGCCTGCTGACTGGGTCCAGTGTGGAGAAGCCATGTCTGGCTATGGCATTTTTAGACTGACACATCAGCTATGAGAGAGTTCAATAACACACACACACCAATACACACCGATGTAACATCATGTTGACACTTAAACGTGCATTGCCATCTTGTATTAGTCCAGTCTCACATAAAGGTCCAGTCTCACATAAAGGTCCAAAGTTGCAGACTTACATCTTTTATGTTTCTGTATAACAGGTCATTATTTTTGTCCAGAAAACCTAGAATGTCACAGATAAAAAAAAAAACAAACATTAGGAGTCACATGATTGATTATCATTTGAGAATAAAAAGATTTAGATGTTGAGTAACAGTGCCCATGCTTGCGATTCCTTTTACCCACAACACAGTAGGTGACCTCGCCGGCATAATGCAGGAGACGGAAATCCCCCCTCTCTAGAGTCTTACGTGTCATTTTGTCAGCCAGTTTGTGACTGCAGGCAAAGAGGTGGAGAAAGACGGTAGGATTAAGAGTGAAATGCTTTACAGAATAACCCTCACAAGGCATCAGTCAGCACAACATTTACACTTGCACATTATTATGCAGATGTATTTGTATTTAATTAAAAGAAGGGGTTTCTTAACAAGTATGAAGTCACTATAAAGTATCCCATTGCTTTTTATAGGCTTGTATCTCTACAGATACTAAGAAAACATCTCACACATACTCAGTTGTGGATCTCTTCATGATTGTTTGACTCACGTGACAAAGTGAGGATGAGTTCCCATTTTATCTTCCAGTCTCTCTAGGAAGGTGAGATCTGTGGCTTCTCCAGGCCTGAGACACTCCTCATCCTGCAGGGTGTGCATTAACACAGATCCGAGTTTCTCAGGACAATATTTTACAGCAGCAATTCTTGTTTGTTAAATATGCTGACGAGGGTTTACCACCTATTTCAGCAAGTACATACCAATAAAGAAATGATTCCTCTGTGTTTTTCCTCAACCAGATCACAGATGATCTTGTTATTGAAGAACTGTACTGGCTCCCACTGTGGAGAAATTATTTTAAAAAAAACAAAAACGTTGTGATCCAGTCATTGTAAACACACTGTATCATAATCACTGATATGTTATTCCTCCTGATCTTTTGTTACAGATGAACAAGATGACCTCAATGTCCTCTGCTTCATATTCTTCCTGCTCAGCCTGGAGGGTCAGCTGGATAAAAAGCTGCTGCAGCTTCTCGTTGCAGTAGTTTATACAGAACTGCTCAAAACTGAGGAAAAAAGTGTTATGACACACAGGTCAGGTTCATCGTCAAAATAAGTAGCCGTAGGGAATCTCAGGTGTTACTGGTTAAAGAACAGAATTTTTCATGGCATCAAACATAATCACAAGTATTTTTAAAAAATGGCATATACTTCTGCCTACCTGTTTACATAGAAAACCTCAAATCCATATATATCCAAAAGCCCAATTACAGTCTTCCTCGAATGATCCTGACAAAAAAGAGTTCAAACTGGAGTAAGTACATATACATTTGCTTTCAGTTTATCATGTGTCACACAAGCTTCTTCTCACCTTGTTCTCCATGGACTCATTGATCCTGTTGACCAGCCAAGTGAAGGTCTGTTCATACAAGGCTTTGGCCAGAGCATCTCTGGCATAGATGGCATGATCAGTCGTGAACGGGGTGAGGACCTTTAAAATGAGACAAAACCATATCTGTATTTCTAGCGCTCCATGGAAAGTTTAAATTGAAACACTAAAGGACATTTTAACATGTTTTCACCAGTTCATTGTTGGCTTCGATTTGCCGGTATGTCAGTCCCCCTTGAAGACTGTAAGCATCAACCCCTAATAACTGTAAGGACAGGTCACATTAAGTGAGTTGCTTCATTGACTTTTTGTAATAATGTGGATTATTTGAAGAAGTTGGGTCTGTGATCTTACATTTGAGACCCAGCGGAGCTCTGTGTTGTTGTGAAGGTGAGCATGGCCTTTACTGTCAGAGTCAAACTTAACATTCCCCAAATGGAGGACACTTGCAACAATCCCAAACAAGTGCTGCACATAATAATAAATATTTTTAAGGGAAACTAGTAATGAAGCGTGACCAGATCAAATAATGAAATCGTCAAATGTGTGTATCTGCGTGCTAACTTACATTAGCATTGATCTCATCAATATCAATGACCTGTAGTGCATTTTTGACAGTTTTCCAGTCATTTTTGTCATTAATGGAAGACACAATGGCACACTCTCCCTGTAGGACACAGCAAACATAGCAACAGACTGTCAAAGTGTGTGCTGTTCTCTTATATATTTATTTGACTAACACAGGCTCAGTGAGCTACACATACTTGTGTTAGATAGTTGTAATGCTGGCAGCCTCTCTCCAGGCCTAGCTGGTGCAGCAGGTCGTCCTCTCCTCCCTCCACCAGCTGGTAAAAGATGTGGAAGTTTCTCTCCCCGTGATTCTGATGCACAACCCTCGACTTCTCCAGCAGATAGTTCAGGATATGGCCTCCCACAGCATCTCCCTAAGGGCATCATGATCCTAAAGACAGCAGCTCTACAACTTGCAGAAAAAACATAGCCTATGGTCCAGTGGCCAGGTTTAAAACATCTTTTTAGGATAAAATATCTCTGTTTTGAAATCTACTATTTCAGTCCAGTTTATGTATAGAAGAGTCATTATTTATTAGTGGACTTTCCTCTTCTTTTCTTGGAAGTCGTCCTTCCTAAGTGAATAAATTGAATTTTTGAACCTTGAACCATGAAGAAAAGTATTTAAGTTGTTCCCTTTTCAGCTCTTATAATGTTGCCCTCAAATTAAAACAGTTGGATACATAGATTTCTCATTCACTCTCCAGGTAACCATGCAAAATGAAATACACAATACATTGCAGCTAAGAGACTATGATTTGTAGGTCAGACCCTACTTGAGCAGTTTGCAATGGTCAAGACTAATCCTGAGATTTTAATACAGAGGAACTACACTTTTAGTTAACTTTCTGTTTTTCTTTTCTGAAGTAATTCCTTAAAATGCATTTCAGGAACACTTTGAATCTGGCTGCTGATTCTTACCTGGCTGTCAAACTGAATGTCCATATACTTCCCAAAACGACTTGAGTTATCATTTTTCAGTGTTTTGGCATTGCCGAAGGCCTGCAGAAAAATAATCATATCATACAGAATCATTGATGTTAGCGTGACCTGCTGTTTGATAGGTCATTACAATTAGTAATGTAACATTCAGTAACCATCAGACCTCTAGAACAGGGTTGGACATGAGCATTTTGTCCCTGACAGTGTTCAGCAGAGTGGTGCTAGGACAGCTGACAGCATAATACTGCAAAATCTTCTTGGAGGCCTCCGTCTTCCCCGCTCCACTCTCACCAGAGATGAGGATGAAGTGATTGTTAAACTCGGTCAGCATGGTGTGGTAGGCATTGTCTGCTAAGGCGTAGCTGCAGTGAGGCAGAGCAATTTGTATCATTTCACAGGTTAACCTTGTTGAATTGGTCTCTACACCAGTGTTTTCATAACGTACAGTATTTGTTCAAATGCACCCTTATCTTTATATCATAGGAGCAGATGAAACACTCACATGTGTGGTGGAAGCTCAAAAAAGTTGACACCCATGTAGAGATCCATCTGTTTCTTATTGTAGATATCCAGCTCTTTGTAGGGATTAACAGACACTAACAATGTGCCAATGTAGGTCTAAAACAATTAGTTAAAAGATGTTATTTTTAAGTACATATATTTGTTGGTGGTTGTTTAAATACACTTTTCTCAGACTCACATAGATTAGATCTTTGCAGAATCGTTTCTTGAGGTTGCTGAGGAAGGCTGCCTCTGTGGTTTCGTCCAAAAGCACAAAATCTTGGATGCCCACGTGGTCCCTGGCAGTCAGGGCTCCCTCCATGTCCAGCTGAACCTGTGCAACAAGTTGGTGTAGTGTATAGGTTTCAAATGCACATCCTCACCATAATCACCATAATCTGCAGGTTTCTACAACAGCATTAGGAATAGTTTTTTGTCAAAGTTGTGAGATCATAACTACTGTGCATTCCTGAAGTTTAGAGGAAGCAAATTCTGACAAGAAGAAATGTATCACATTTCTGTAAGCATAACAATTATAGTCAAAATTCTCAATTGTGTATTTTGACAATTGCGGTAGATGAATTAATGCTAGAATAAATGTCTCTGTGGGGAAGGATGGTGCCAAAAAAAAAGCACCAGAAAAAGCACAAACATGGTCCCTATTAGTTCTTTTGAAACAAGGGGTCTAGAGGTCCCATGTGTCTTTGAAGCAGAGCACTGTGATTGTGCAGATGAACACACAGAAGCTAATGATTGCTACACAGCACACAGGGACCTTGGCTGACAGCCCATAGTTCACTAAAGCTGACGCACCAACCAAACACAACACACTGTGCAAATGGACTCAGGGAGCCCAAAACAGCGGCACATTTAAGAAGCATAGTGGGAAAAATTCCACCAGTCTGTTTTGCATTCTCAGCACCAGAACTTAGACCAAAGGTTTTCACAGCTTTTGTTGGTTTTGTATTTTTTTTCCTTTCTCCTTTGGAAGCAGAAGTCCTTTGATTCTCAACTCTCTATGTAAAAACATTAAAAAAGATAATCCATTGGATCTAATTGACACAAAGCCCTCCGCCGCACCCCCACCCCCCTTCTCCCCTTTCCTCCCCTGCCTCTATCCTCCGCCTATGGCCCTCTATTCTTCTGAGAAAGGCCAAGTGTTTTTGTCCTGTAAATACCACGGAGCAGAGACAAAAAAGACATCTTTAAAATGCAGTCTACAATCCATTACACATATTCCCCCTGCATATCCATTCAGTAATTATTCATTAGAAAACATTTAACGTCACAGTGAATTTCACACTAGGCAGTCGAAACACAATAGAGGAGATTTGGCCTATTTTGGGGTGAGGAGTTGGGGAGGGGTTGGCTGTACAGAGGAAGGGTGAAGGTGAAGGAGGGGGGACGAGGGGAACAGTATTTGTCTGATCTGAGAACCTCTGAAACGGGGCCGTCTTGAGACAACGGAGCAGACTAAATAGTGCAGTAACGGTCTGTGCCCTGCTGCTTGCTGTGACACTCATTTAGTGTGCCCCGAGGGTGAACAATAGAGGCTTGTTCTTAGCAATCCTGTGCTGTAATTTGGACTTCATTACTTTGCTCACATGGGGCCCCATGGAAGGATAGAGGAGGCTAGTCAGATGAGTGTTTTTTTTTTTTTTTTCCCACCTGTCAGCCCCGCACCCACAGTGCTCTCACCCCTCTCCTCAACAATACCCCTTACCCGGTGTCCCCACCAATAACCCTCACCCGACCCCCTTCCCATAGCCACCCTCCTCCCACCCACCCTCTTTAAGCCAATGAGACAGGTGAACAATATCATTGAAGGAACCCTTTTTTGGACGTCAGAATCAATCTGGCGAAGTGATGGCAGTGGTGCTGGTGTGGGGTATGTGTGACACCCTCTTTCTTCATGGGAACAAACTTCTCTCAGAGCAGCACAAGCAGACAATATGCTGGGACAGCGTGACTTAAGGATCTGCCATACAGTATTACAAGTAATAACATGAACAGATAAGCTCCTGTCAAGAGGAGGATTAGGGAATTCAGTGGTGATAATAATACCAATGTTTAAGGTTTTCATTCAGTCCGCTGACAAAATCTAAAGGTTTATTGTTTTCCATTCAGGATTCCTTTGGTGTCCTGCAGGTATTTCTTTTCTGATGACACTGTGCTTGAAAGACTGAACACTGAATAGCCATTCTCAGTCCCGGGATGACACAAGAAAGTCTGATTTGAAGAAAACATGACTTTAGAAAAAAGTTCTAATCGTAGCTTTATATAACATAAACCAAGTGGACTAGATTGTGATTTCAGCTATAATTAAACAATTGACAGCCTGATCTGATGAACAGCGGAAAGAATGATTATGTAATGAATCCAGTAAGCTATTGTCAGATCAGGTGAATTGCTTTGTTATCTCAGAGCACAACCAATTGTATTTTAATTAAGAGATGGTTGCTCATCTTGGTCTAGAGTGTCAGTGTTGTCTGAGACAGAGTGACCTCATCTGTGTGGGAAGTAAAGGTAGCTTTGGACAAGGGAGGGAGGGGGAGCCGCTGCTGAGACGCAGCAATTTACCAGCAAAGTAACAGAAAGTTTATCTCCCTCTTTAAGAGGATTCCTCCTGGTTATCTGGTACACTGGTAAGATCTCCATTTGAATCCAAAGGTTTACAGACACCTCCCAGTTAATTAGACTTAGCATAAAGACACTCCAAAGGTAACAAAACTAATTATTTAATTAAAATCATTTATGTTTACATTTGTCTAATTAGTGCAAATTACATGTAAAAACAGGTTCCCAGGCCACCAGTGAAGAATCCAAGAAACCACTGCTCCCAGACAAGGAACAAGTCCAACACACAAAACCACAAATGGACATTTTTTAAATACAAAGCTAATCAGCTCCTGGTTGTAGCTTCATGTGTAACTGGGTCCTTCATGTATAACTCACTTAACTCTCCACCAAAAATTTCCCAAAATGTCACAAATTTTTCTCTGAGCTGATGAAAAGTGATGCTACACTTTACAGAGAGGTAAAGATTATTTCAGCCTGAAGATTCCTGTTTAGAAAGGAGACTTTAGTTTCACAGAACATAAAAAGTCACACTGGACATTCAAACTTATTGGCTCTAGTGCCTCATCAGAATGATATCTGAACTGCAAAAACCAGTTGGACATGCAATGAAACTACTTGCTAACGAAGCAAACACATTTGTTGCAATGCAAAAGAAAACTCAAACCTGCATTTCTTGAAGTTGTATTGTTCTGCTGTCAGATACAGGATCTCAAAGAGGATCCAAACTAGAGAAAAAAATCCCTTCTCTTCTGAGAAGTTAAACAAGAATAGCGTGTCCCCCTGTGTCTGCTTGCATGGAGACAGTGAACCTGTAAACACTGGATTCTTGACAGTTCGTTGGCAGATGTCCAGACTGTATAATGCTAGTATAAAACACATTTACTGTCCTGTGTGTCCTGTCTAGTAGTTAGTTTATCCAGTAGGCTATGTGGTGGTCGTAGTAATGTTGGAGGCCTGTACCCACAGATGGTCCTTCACATCATCCTGACCCAGACTCAGGGCACTGTGGGCCAGGTGCTTAATCATTCATGTTGTGGGAGGTGGAGGGACAGAGATCTTATTCAGTGCTTACCTGGGTATCTACTGCTCTACTGAGTGTAACATAACAATACAGAAACAAGATCCAAGCCACACCAATCTAACTATCAACCCTTTCTTTGGCATGTTTTGAGTTTCCAGTGCCAAGTGCTTCTGTGAAATGCTGCTGATTTGCTGCCCAAATGATATTCCTTATTTCTGAAATCTTTTCAAGAACAAAAAAAATTGTGCAAACCCAAAATAGTTTTGACAAGGCCACTGAAATTAACAGTGGTACACTTCCTTTTGCTAAGAAAATATTTGGTTCTAAATCAAAATATTAGACCAATTTAATGTTTGAAATGACAAACATTGCTATCCCTAAAGATGCTTTACCAGCATTGCTAAAAATAAGGTTTGTACAGTCTTACAGGAGGACAAAACTGTATGATTCTGTGTATTTTAAACCAGTTAGACCAACTAGAAGCTAAAATGTGTGATAAACTATAATGAGAATATTGTCTGGAATTTGATTAAAAGCTGCAATGTGAAAAATGTGAAAAAATTAGTGGCATCTAGTGGTGAAATTGCAGATTGTGAACTACTGAGCAACCTTCACGCCACACATTCATTTCCAGGCTTGTGTGAGGGTACAGTGGCCATCAAACAAAATGTGGTTCCCTGTTTAGACCCTGTATTTAGTTTGTCCTTTATGGCTACTGTAGAAACATGTAGGCACAATATGGCTCCCTGCATGAAAGGAGACCTGCTCCCTATGTAGATTGAAAACGCTCATTCTACAATTAAGAAAATGCAATGGACGATATTTTCTGGTGATTACACACTAATGACAACATATTTATGAATATTAAACTCCGCTTCTGCTAATAGATTCTTCTAAATGTCACACATTGAACCTTTGAGGCTGTGCAAAACCATTAACTATGAACAGATTTGGATATGCCATTATACAGATCAGTCTGTTTTGTTTGCAAAAAAATGGGCATATCTTAAAATAGCTGGGTGGGACTAATGAGTTTGTGTTTATCTGTGTAAACTGGCAACAACAATTATAAAACATGCACCCTCAGAGACAATGCAGGTGTTCACTTGCTCTGCCCTGGAGTGCAAAATATGAGAAAAGCTCATGTTTCGCCGAATCTACAGCTTGATTAATGTTTGGAAAGCTTTCAGTCAATTGGCTTTAATGTGTGACCAGTTGAGTGCCAGACATATTTGAATTATTCACTCTCCTATCCAGAAAAGTTGTCAAGGTTACCTCTACCGTGGCCCCTCCTTTCTGCAGGCCCAGCGGCCCAGCAATGCTTGTCCAATCTTAACAAGCTTTGTGCTACCCACTGGGCTCTGATTCAGCACGAGACCCGGCAAATCCAATTACACAGGAGTCAGAGAGGTTGATTTTCCCATTATAGATTCCATGCTGAGAATGAGAGCTGATGATAACACTCACATCACACCACTGTTGCCCCCTCTCTCTCTCTTCTCCCCTTCTTATTTTGTCTCCATTTTCACTGTTCCCTCCCTTTTTTCTCCCTCTCTTCCTATCTAATTCTTCTATTCCCAAAGACCTTCTTTCTTCCTCGTCCCTTTCTTTGGGTATCTCCTTCAGATCAGAATTTTTCAGAGCAGCGTAACGAAGGCTGGACCCCATTATCATTTTAGTCTCAAAGTGCTGGGTCAGTGAGGTTGCTCCATACATCATATTGGATATTTGATTTTATATTTTATTCTTGCTTAAGAAATAAGAAGGCTATATGACACCATAAGATCCATCATTTCTTATTCAATTAAGCAGTTTTCTGTTTCCTTTTTTTTATGTGTTCTGTGCCTTCAAATGTCTAAATCCAAATCATGTTACGTTTGACTTTTGTTGCGATAACAACACAATAACCACTTGCACACCAAAAATAAAAGATTTGTGAGCTCAGATAACTTCGGAAAGGTGATTGTTAAAACCAAATGCACAGTAATTCGGACAACTTGACTTAGGGATGTCTGACTGGCATCCTTAGGGGACATCATGTGCCTGCTGTGCAATATAAAAAGTAATGGAGAGCTCTTTTGGAAACTAGATGCTTTACGCTCAATCAGCTGTAGAAAAGAAAAGGACTTTTGCTCTATCTTTACCCTTTAGGACACTAAAAAGGCTTGACCTCACTCCCATACCAGACGCTTTGGTGTTGACACAGGTCACTCAAGGGTCAGCACACTGACCCCTTTTAACCTTAAAGATAGCGTTGTCTGTGGTCCTTCAGGACAATAGAGCTGGGAAGTCCGGCGGTATGTCCAGAGAAATCATCCACTATGTTGAAGAGAAAAAGATGTGATTGGACCTGCAGGGACATTTTTCGATTGATCACTGCAGCTCAGCTTTTCTATTGTTCAGCTTAAAGTAAACAGATGCCTGTGAAAACTCAAGGTTTTGAAATTTGACATTGGTGGAATATTCAGATCCTTTATCTAAATGTGTATAGTAACTATACTTGTAATTTAAAGTTAGCAGAGTAAATAAAATATTTTATATTTTTCTTTGAACTGTAGTGAAGTAGTGGTGCTTAACTAAAATACTCAAGTGAATCACAAGTACTTCAAAATTTTACTTAAGTGCAGAGCTTGAGTAAGTCAGGAGATGCATTGATAAGTCAACAGGATGTTGAGATTGTGGCAGCACGGCGATGCTGTGGTTTGTGCAGTTATCTCACAGAAAGATGGTTCCAGGTTTGAATCCTGTTTGACACTAGATCCTTTCTGTGTAGATTCTGCATGTTCTCCCTGTGTCTGCACTAGTTTTTTCTGGATACAGTCCAAAGACATGCAGTTTGGGGTTCGGTTAATTAATGACTATAAATTGTAATAGGTGTGAACGTTAGTTTGAGTGTTTGTCTGTTGCTATGTGTCAGTCCTGTGATAGACTGAGGATCTGTCCAGGGTGTACTTCACCCAGTGTCAGATGGATTGAGTCCAGCCAACCCCCTCACCCCTACCCCTGCAACACTGGACATTGCAGAAGAAACAGTATATGGAGGGATGTTGAGATTTTTAAAGGGTCAATTCGTCAAATCCTAAAACACTTGAACCCTTTCACACTTCACATCGCTTATGTCATGTAAACCTGCAGACAGCTGTAAATAATACAGTTAATTATGGTGTGCATGAGGGTCACTGTTACAGTGGCATGTTTTACTGAAACTTTTAAATACATTTGTCAAATGTAATTTTGTAATGTGATGACCATCAGACATTCATCTCCATTGTACTCAGAAGCATTATAGTGTCACAGAGAGAAGTAAATGCAATGCAGTTAAGGTGAACAAGCCTGTTGATTAACTAACTGTATATCTTTGGACTGTGGAAGGAAGCTGGAGTACCCAGAGAAATCCCACTCACACACAAAGAGAACATGCAAACTCCACACAGTCATTTCTACCTGTCTGACCTTTGATAGGGCAACCCTGTGGCCTGACAGTCTGCATACTCAGTTCAGGTTAAAGCTTCAGTCAGTAAAAAAAAGTATTTAGTAGGACCCTGAAGCCTCTCATTGGCTAAGCATGGCTGACAGCAGCTTCCTCTGTGTGGCCATAGGGGGACTTTGGGTGGCATGCTGCTCTGGGGGACACTGTGTCTCTGCATGCAGAGGAGATTAGAGGGGTGAGCTGACCTCATTCTCAGAGGGCCTGATGTGTTTTGCGTAAACACTTGGTTCAAGACACACACAAAAAAAAACAGGCTTCAAACTCAGGCCAGCCCTCAGATGGTGATCCCATTGTTTCCCTATTACTCCTAAACAGGCATGATAGAGGTTCTTACTGGCACTGAATCTTTCCTAAAACAGCCAGGTCAAGCTCTCAGAGTTGCCCACAGGTCATTGTCATTAACCCAAACATGCCTATATGTGGCTATAAATAAATATATCATTAATATCACTATTATGTTAATATTGAGTAGGCATGCAAAGCTGCAAAGCGACAGATTAATATATATACCTCACAATAAAACAAAGTTTTCATAGGCTTGTAATATTGCTTTTCCACTGCATGACAAATTATGTAATTTAACAACAGTAAAACACATGAACACAATACTGGAAAAGAGAAACAGCTGTAACAAGTAGAGCTGATCCCCATTTAACATTAACTGAAAATTTGCTTGGCAGCATCTGAAACTGCAGCCACTGAGACACCGCTGCGATTTAAGTATCATAAGAAGCAACATTTTAAAGCTTCTGCAAACCATTATCTATTTTACAGTTTTAATGTAAATTGTTTCTTGCATTTTGTCCAAAGCATCCAACAACATCAGCTACAGAAGGGTCATGTTGAGTTGAATATTAATGAGCAATAAATGTTGATTTATAGGCTCCAGCAGATCCCTGTGACCAGAAAATAGGAATAAGTGGGTATAGATAGATAGATAGATAGATAGATAGATAGATAGATAGATAGATAGATAGATAGATAGATAGATAGATAGATAGATAGATGGACGGACGGATGGACGGACGGATGGATGATGGATGGATGAATAGATGGATGGATGGATGAATAGATGGAATAGATGGATAAATGATGAACCGATGGATGTTGATTTAGCCTAAAATAAACTTTACAATTTATGCTCTAATAAGATGTTTCTGTTATTTTGTCCACCCTCATTGCTGGAACAGAATAACTTATACATAAACAGTGAGCTCAGTGTCCTGCTCATAGATTTTGGCTGATGTGATCATGTGGCATTTATATGCTAGGACCATATTGCCAACTAAATTCACTCTTCAGTAACTCAGAGTATGAGCACACCACAGTTTCCCTCCTGGTTCCAGTTCATAACCCAGCGGGCTTTAGGACCTCCGGTACCTGCTCTCTGAAGATGGTCTTGTTTTTGTCCGTTACGTTCATGCATGTAATCATTGATTGTGCCTATTGTGACGGCCCGATTTACCATCTGTAGGGTCCCATGGGGCTGATGCTGCTGTCACTGCAGTCTCCATACGGATTTTAAGGAATTCCCCTTTAATTTCCGGCCGCAAATTTAATCTCAAACAGGTTTCACATTTAAGCCTGGTATTAAAAGACCACACCTGCAGCCTTCTCATAGGCTACTTCTTTTTCCTTTTATTACTGGCACAAAAAAAATCACTTTTACTCAGACTTTTTGTCATTCTTGATGTGAAAAGTGAGACATAGAATTTGAAAGGGCCATTGTAAAACTTCTCACAGTTAAATGATGCAAAAAAAAAGTAAGTCGCCTCGATCTCAGAAGACTCCTGGAGGACCCTGGATGCGAGATTTAAAGAGACACACGGATTCATCAAATTTATTTTAGAAATTTTGGGAGAAAGTGTGCTATGAATAAACAAACCGAAAACTGCTTTTGCGCACTATCCAAGTGAATCCATCCCTACACCATATATGAAAAATCATATTAATCATATTTATGCATAAAAACTAAATGAAATGGCTATTTAATGTTTTAGTGAAAGAACTCTTCATGTCAGAGGGGTTTTTTTCTGAAGTGGACCTGTTCTCCAGACGAGTGTGAGACTTTGCCGCCTCCTGCTGCAGCTCACCCGGCCCCCTGCCCTCCCTATGCGCCTCCCCGGCTCTCTTTCCTACTGCTGAGAGGAACAAGACGCGGCCACAGCGGCGGGAAGCAAATTATCTACAAGCACTTCCCTAAAAAAAAGTTCACACTCACATACACAGATGCCACTAGAAGTAGCGACTCACATCGTCTTAGACCACATCGAGGGAGCTTACTGGGAATAACCTGACAGGAGTGATGTAGTGAAAATGTTTGAATATTCTTCCATTTTTTCTTTCAGACAGGACTTTTTCTGTCACTTTTAATTCTTTGTTCTGAAAAATCCGGTTCTACTATTTTAAAAATATCCATTATTTTTTTGGCACAGTAGTCTAAATAATCGTGAGTAGGGATTAGGCCTGGACGCATGTATTTTGTGTTTTATTAAGACGCACAGGGCGCACTTTTGTGCCACTGGAGCAACAAGCGCACAGGACTGTGGGAAACAGTTTGGAAATTTCTTTAGTATATAGCCTATCTGTTTAAGTACTTAATAATACTCAAATAAAAGGGCTACAATGACTAAATGGAGTATGGCCTGACTTTTCAGGCACCCAACGCGTGTTTTTCAGCTGGTGGATGCAGTGGAAGAGCGCATCACCACCGTCCTAAGGCACAAAGTCCGCAGAAACTGAGAGACATAAAACTCAACCTCGCTACTTCTGCACTTGTTGTGGGAATCGTGGATGTTGTCGGGACTGCTAAGAGGCTCAGCATTAACAGCAGCTGTCAAACACATGGGATCCTCCTGCCCCCCGGGCCACTAGGAGCTCTGCTGAGGTACATACTGCGCATGTCAGAGCGCTGGACAGCTCCAGAGAGGGAAATTTAAAAACGGTTTTTTGGAGAATCAAGTGCAACACAGTGAAATACAGTACAGGGGCTCAGGATCGGCTCAAACTATCATCAAAATCATCCAAAACAGGTGATTTTTAAAGATTTTTCTATTTTATAGCATCACAGTCTTTGTCAAACTGTTAAAAATCAATTCTCAGTGTTAATGATTTTTATCCATTGTTTTATCTCCAGCAGACTAAATGATATACCATTTAAATCTAGGCTGCATTAATGTGACCAGGTTGTTATGTAAACATTTAAACTGAATAATACAAGCTACAGACTATATTATTCTGTCTTTTTCCAGTGTATTTTATAAGATTTAATTAGTGAGAATTAAGTGGAACAAATGTTTGTACTACACACTTTACTATTTTGAATTTGCTTATTCCAGACTTAAAATTTCATTCAACCTTAAATCTGAGTTTGAAATATTTGCTTGTTATGGGGCGCATTTACATTTTCAGAAAATGCACATGCCATTTCACTATGTTTATTTACAAAAGAAGATTCATATTGTACTCTGCATAGGCTGTTTATCTGAGGTTTAACCGTCATTCAGGCTACAACCTAAAGTGTGTTGATTTTATTTATTTTCACTGCAGAAGTACTACACATCCCAGGAAATGATAGAAGGTGGAATAACATCCAGGATGTCAGGAATAATTGAGACTGCTGGGCATCATCCATCTCCACAAGACTACAGGTAAGACTGATATAAATCAGGGTCAGCGATATCAGGACAAACAGCACCAGAGTCTGCTAGCACTAACAAACACATGTATGTTTTTGTTGCATATTGTCAAAAGCACTCAAGATCAACTCTGAAACGCCTCAATAGATAAAAGCCTTGTTTATAATAATCAAATCCCTTAAGGTGTTTTGCAAAGGGTCATGGAACAAATCATCTAACCCCACTATGTTTAATCTAAAGGTAGACAGACAGCTCTTTTTGTGCATGGGGGTTGCATAAAAAGGGAGAGAGGAAAAAAAAAAATCCTGAAGAATAAATGATTTTCAGACTGAATGGATCTGTCAGAAACCATCAGCTCTGTTTACACTCCCGCTGTCGGCACACGGAGAGCCTGAACCTCTCGGTCTGCCAGCTCAGGGGGAGACGGGGTGCTCTGGGTCACCAGTGTGCACAAGTGGCTCCCAATTAGAAAAGGAGGGAGGGAAGTGGAAGGGAGGGGGGAAGGAGGTGCTACATTTCATGTTGTTGAACCTTAGGGGAGGCTTGGATGATACATGGAGACACTGGCTCAACACGTCTTGCATCAGTGAGCAATTTCTATGCTGCTGGTAGAGACAGGAGGGGAGGTGAGAATACACCGACATGTGTCATCGATTCTATAGTTTCAATCAGTCTGTATTAGACATTCATAATGGGTAATTGCAATCTTTTGTGAATTTGTGACACACAAGTGTAGAAGACCAGCTATAGAATATATTGTACATAAATTTGATTCGCTTTGAGTATATCCAAACATATTTTTGTGGGATTTTTTTTTTATACACGATAAAAAGGAAAACAAAAAGCTCTGCAGCCCTTGTGCCCTTAGTTAACATTTAATTAGTCACAAGCTTTAAGGTTGTTATACTTAAAAATAACTTAATCTTGTCAGAAGTAAAAGAACATTCATAGCAGCAAGACAGATAAATAATAAGTCAACATGGCAAAGGTGGCCTAACTGAGACAATTTGCAACATGGCCACCTGCTCCAAAAGGATGATCACTCAAAAATCACTTGCTGGCACATGCAGTGCTGCTTGAGGACGTGTGCTGCTGATTCCTGGCTTCAGTGATGTCACTTATTCAGAGAGCAGACACAGAGCTGCTGACCTCAAAGTGCATGAGCACCCCCTCGGCCCAAGGCTCCGTTGATTTCTATGTTTTGGGAGGGTGATGGAGGGGGGGTGGGGAGTGGCAGTGAGGATAGAGGCTGGAAAGGGACAGGCAAGCAGATGGCATCCTATTTGTCCCTCTTATGTGAGGGCTGTCATTCCAACAGATTAATGCAAGGCCCCAGTAAAGAAAAGAAACGACACAGACAATCAAGGAAGGGTCTGGAGAAGACAATAGAGACACGTGCCACTGGGCAGATTTGTCGTTTGGGACACAATAGGTGATCATTTTTCAATAGACAAGGCCAACTGTTGCAGGCAACATGTGCTGCTGTCCCATGTTTGAAACGATCTCATGCGTTGTTTACTTATGATTCAGCCAATGGTTAAGGAGAGAGCATGGTCACCTGACACAGGGTTGTTTTTGTTTTTTTTTTTTTTTTTATAGGAGATTTGGTGCGTGTGTGTGTGTGTGTGTGTGTGTGTGTGTGTGTATGGGGGGGGGGTTCTCCTACACTGTCCATGTACCCACAAAATAACTGAATAGTATGTGTTGTCATAGCGACCCCAATTACCAAACCCTCTCCCAGTAAGTGTGTGTGTGTGTGTGTGTGTGTGTGTGTGTGTGTGTGTGTGTGTGTGTGTGTGTGTGTGTGTGTGTGTGTGTGGAGAGGATTCAAGAGGATTCCTCTCTTTTCTTTCTTCCTCCTTGAGGCTCACCGCATAAAAGACGTGATGACTAAAAGCTGATTGGCACCAGCAGTTCCCTGGTTGAACAAAAATACTATGTTTATTCCAGTTTATGGCACAAAATTCAAAGAAAATCTTTTATGTTGAATAAATAATATTTATTTTAATTCTTCATGTTTACATTCAAAGTCTGCAAAAACAAAAAAAAAAAGCAGAGAACTAAGAGAACTCAAGAATGATGTGCCACTCCTAGTTAAAATACAGTAACACAAGATCTGTGCAGATGATTTACTCTGAATGGAAAGCTTGTTTAACTCCCTCTTTGTTGGTTAAAACTGTCACTGGTATATAACACTCGTAGCTAATCTTCTTATGGTAAATCCTGGATGGCATGGCTAATACGTAGCTTCACTGAGCACCTTTAATCTTTGTTTCCCCACATTCAGTCTCATCAAAGTAGCTCTGGTATCGAAGGGCAAAATGTTCTATTGAGTCTTTAGATTTAAATTCCACTTGTGGTCTATGTGTGTAGGAGATGACAGCTGTACTAACCCCCCAAAATGTCCCCTCTCCTCCTCCTCCTCTCCTGAAGGCTTCTGACCACGGACCCCTCCCAGCTCAGGGAGGAGGACCTCCCTGGGGACCTGCAGTCTCTGTCATGGCTCACCTCTGTGGATGTGCCCCGACTACAGCAGATGGCTGATAGCCGAGGCCACAGCAACGGGCCCTCCCAGGGCAGCTTGTTGGAGCAACAGACAGGTGAGATTTTAGGGAGGGGAGAGTGCAACATTCAAAAATTGCATCATCACTCTGATTGGACAAATCAGGGCTGCTGGATACTCAAGGATTTCTGGGCTCTGCAGGGTCCACTCACATCAGAAATTAATCAATCTGGATAGTTTTGGTGGGATCCAAACAATTATACCACCAATAGATTACACAAATAAAATGGTTACCTACATAACTAATCAACAGACCTAGTGTTATATACTGTCTACTGATACACTGAGAACCCCTTTTAACTCAATCACTGTGCAGAAAGAAACTGTAAAGTGCAAATGCCACTGACTGTGTCGCCATTTTTAAGAAGAGGCTGTTGCTGATCTTTTCAGATTTAGTGCTATTGGCACCAACCAACCAAAATGCTATTTACTGTAAACGTCTTCAACCTAAAAAAAATACATGACAAATACTTAAACTAATAGAAAGCGCTCATGTTTCGGGTGAATGCTCCTCTTTCCAGCTCAGCTGAGTAACATGACAATGACAGCGGGACAGGGCTCCATGCTCCACCTCCAGAGCAACATGCAGCAGAGCCCGCTGGGAATCAGCATCATTAACACGCAAAGCGGAAGTGTGAGTTTTCACAGCACTGCAAGAAAATCTTTCACACTTTACGGCACTTACGAAGTTGAATGTAAAATGATCATGTATTGGTTTCACAGATGTCTCCGTTCTCAATGAATGGGCTGCCCTCTCCAGGATACCAGTGCCCTACCTCAGTCTACCAGCCCACACCACAGCAGGTGTACTCTTTAACCCAAACTGGACAACAGGTTCATTTCAAAGCTTATTTATATAGCACCTTTATAAACAACACCATGTTGACTGATGTGCTGTACATAGAGAAAACATCCATTAAAAAGGCAAATGACAATATAAAAAGAAGTGACAGACATAGGCAAACTGATATAGTGCTTCCAAGTAACTATCAATAGACAGAATAAATCATTTAATTTGTGTTAAACATTAAGGAAAACAGACGTGTCTTAAATGTGTATCTTAAAAACTCTTTAAGAGACCTGCTGTACAAAAAGGCAGCTCACCCCAGCACTTAATTCTGGATCTAGGTATTTCAAGCAAGAACTGATTAGATGATCTTACAGTTCTAGGCGGAGTATGATATTTCAAAATCTCAGAGAAGTATGTTGGAGCAAGACCATTTAGAGCCTTGAAAACAAAAATGGGAATCTTGAAATCAATCCTGAAACGAATAGGAAGCCAGTAAAGACTGGTGAGAATAGGTGTCACATGGTCGAAATGTGAGTGAACAAGTGAACCATCCGTAAATAAACAAGAGACGTCTGATTTAGTCTAATATAAAGTGCATTACAATAGTCAAGCCTGGAAGTAATAAAAGCATGAATAGCATTAATAGATCTGAATGTCAGGTAACATGTATTATACCTCAAGCTAAGGTTAATAATAAGGTCTTTATTCTCTCCCCTTTCTTAGTGTTCAGCTGGCGGGCTTTATAGCAATGTCTCTTTCAACAACCAAAGTCTCTTCTCACAACCTCGCCTGGCTCCACAAGACCAGGAGCTGCAGCCCAAGTCTTTCCCCAAGCCAATCTACTCCTACAGGTCAGCACACGAATACTTGGCTAAAAATAAAATTAAAATGGGCACCAAATGTTCTGAACTTCCTTTGTGTATTTCACATAATCTGCTTTGAACTGCCATCAAATGATGAGTTTTCTTCTCAGCTGTTTGATTGCCATGGCTCTGAAGAACAGCAAAACTGGCAGCCTCCCCGTCAGTGAGATCTATAGCTTTATGAAGGAACACTTTCCTTATTTCAAGGTAAGGCACTGTCATATAAAGCATGATATATAGAAACATAGGCCAATAAGAAAAGGTCACACCAAAAATGTAACCAATGATACACCTCACTCTCTGCAGACTGCGCCTGATGGATGGAAGAACTCGGTCAGACACAACTTGTCCTTAAACAAATGCTTTGAGAAAGTGGAGAACAAAACGAGCAGTTCATCCCGTAAGGGCTGTCTCTGGGCGCTGAACCCTGCTAAAATTGACAAGATGGAGGAAGAGATGCAGAAGTGGAAACGCAAGGACCTTCCAGCCATCCGTCGCAGCATGGCTAACCCTGGTCAGATGTTTATTTTGTTAAATGTAAAAAGTCCGACAACCAACCAAAACATTAGTGATAAAAAAAAAAAACTGATGAATCAGTTGTTGCTTAATGTGACAGCCTGTCTTGTTTCCTGCAGATGAGTTGGACAAACTGATCACAGACCGCCCAGAGAACTGCAGGCGTAAGGTGTTAGAGCCTGGCATGACCCGGCTGCCCAGCTGCCCATCTGGCCTCCAGCTACCCGCCCCAGCCCAAGTGCAACCTCAGCCTATAGTCACGTTGTCCCTGCCATGTTTACCCCTGCACCAGCACCACCAACTACAGGCCCAGCTCCAGGCTCAGGCTCGCCTGGCACCAATGTCTCCTGCCCCAGCCCAGACACCCCCCCTCCACACAGTTCCTGACCTTTCCCACAGTCCACTGACTCAGCAGCCCAGCAAGCCCCCTGACATTTTCTACAGTATGCATGGAGATCCGCACACAGAGGTGGATGCACTGGACCCTAGCATCATGGACTTTGCCCTTCAAGGTAAATACATCATTTAGTGTTATGCCTGTTTCTTGCTTGCTACAGAAAAGTGTATTGGTACACAAACCTTTGTCTATCTGCTCAGGTAATCTGTGGGAGGAAATGAAGGACGACAGCTTTAACCTGGATGCTTTGGGTACCTTCAGTAACTCACCACTCCGGTTATCAGACTGTGACTTGGGAACAGCCAACCACCCTCCTTCCTCCAATGGGGCAAACCTGCCACTGTCTGATGTGCAGGTGACAGGCCTCTACACCTCCTACACCTCCCAGGATCCCCTGTCTTCCCAGTACATGGGTGCACCAGCCAACAGCAAGCCCATCGCCCTGCTTTAAAACCAGATGATTTATTTCTGTGAGAATTCATGTGATTTATTCAGCCTGGGTGCGGATATCTGTGAATGCCAACTGAAGAAGTCTGAAGTCTGGTCTCTCTAGTGCTATAAAAAGCTATAAAAAGTACAAACCACACTGCTTTCATACAGTCACCTGGGAACTAGCTGAAGAAGGATGTTTAAAAATCTTTTCATATACATTCCACAACACCCCCCCTCCCAGCTCATTAAGAACTAAAACTGCTGACAAAAAAGGAAGTGGCTATAAGAACAAGTATGTAACCTAAAAGTTTTAGCTTTGCAAAGCAAAAGACTCGAAGACTCAAAGCCTGCGTGAGTACAAAGACTATATGGATAAGTACAAATAAGTTAGCATCCACCGGTTTTTCTACAGTTCACTCTGCATTTTAAGGCCCTTTCATACTGTAGCTTCCCATCTTGTCTGTTGTATTGTGCTAGACATTGTTGCTGTGATGTTTTATTTATATTTATAAAAGGCAGCTGGAGAAGGTAATTATCCTATCAATCTTTTGCTGTATATATTTGAATGTTTCAAAATTGTTATTGCCCCAGAAAAGCTTTCTTTCAACTGTATTTACCCGCGTTATTCGAAAATGCAAAAGCGTGCCAACACTTTGAGCAATCCATATTTTACGCATTATTCTTCTACACACTGTGATTAACAACTCTGAAATGAAGATGTATTTTATGCTCATTAACTGGATCGCAATAAAAAAAAATAAAAATAAACATTTCATTGGGTAAATAAAAAGAACCCTCTTCTCATAAATATATCAACAACATTTATTAACAGCCCCTTGCCAAATACAAGACAGGAATATAGATACAAAATAAAATGTCATGGCTGATCTTTCAGGCATTTTGATCAGAGGTAAAGCAAATGAAGGCTCCACTAGGGGAACCACTTTGGTGATAAATATCCATGTATCATGAAACCTGAGTTTTAAGAATTACTGTGTTATATCAGAGAGATACTGACAAAAAAAAAAAAACTCAAAGAAATGCTCAGAAGTATCACATACAGCATCACACCATCTCCTATCATTCATACCAATGTCCTTAGCACAAAAAAATAGACAGACTATATAGTTAAACAATAAAAGTGACAGTGAAAAAGACAGGTGGCTGAGTCCAGCGTCAACAGTGAAATGACAAACACAACAGCACTCATGATACTGTTTAAGGAAATACTTCATATACCTAATTTGCATTTCTGCACAGTTCTGCCTAAACTGTTTTTAGTCCATGTTGAAATGAACCAGAATTTACAAATTTTTTACCTCCGAAATTTGATTCTGTGTTATTTTCTATTTGTTTTGTCAACAGATAAAAAACTGATCACTTGTCTAAGCTCATTCATTCAAGTCAACTACATTCAGTCACTTCAGTAATACCTTTAACTAAACGTGACATACAGCACCGAAATATGAAATCTCTCACTTCATGAAGCTTGTAGAACTCTTGCCCTAGGTGACTGCACAGAGCCTAGTAAGGCAAGTTTAACACTGACACATTATTATCATCACATTTTGTACAGAAGCAGCAGTGAGTTGTGCGTTGCAGTGACAGTTTGTGAACTATCTGGACTGAGTGGCTGAAATGATGAGCTCTGCCTGTCAGTCAAGATTATGGCATCCCTGCAAAGGCTCCATTGAACAGCAATATTTAGAACAGTACTGCAGTGGTTTTGTGATCACTGTGGAATAAGTCACTTTGTGCATTACTGCAAAGAATTGCCCAAATATTATGCTACAAAAAAAAAAAAACGCTTTTTTCCTTTTGTCTGTATATTTTTTTAACTTTGCACCTAAACAGTACATTCAGAACAGAGCCTTTGCTCTCATTAACAACCTGATAAAGCCCCTCAGCTTAACTGGTGCTGTCCATAGTTGCGAGCAAGTGCGCGAGCTTGGCCCTGTGGGATGGAGTAATGTTCTGGCTCATGTGTATGATGCAGTCCATGGCTACATCTGGGTTGGCTTCCACTAGGCTACAACACAAAATGAAAATATAATGTTCGTTATTGGACTTACTGGAATAACAAATTTTAAACAGTGGAAATACAAATTACTCTAAGCTTGTCGATATATTTTTTTATTTCTGCATTTGGAGAAAACATGATTTTCAGTTGCCTGCCAGATTGCATACCACCATATGACTCTATTAATATTAAACCACCATGTCAGGACCAGCATGCATCTCAGGGAGGTTTCAGCTACATGGATTGGTTGGTATCAGGTTGGGTTCTATATATAAAACACAAGAACCTTTGATTTTCTGTCCTTTTTGTCCAAACTGCATGTGACTTTTGCAAACCTTTAATCGTGCATTGATGTCTGCAAATTAGCTCTGTAATGTACAGTTAGCATTCTACAGCTAAGGTCTTCTTGAGTTTTATTAAGATAAGGCACATGGCTGTTTGGTACTGAGAACAAAAGTGAAGATAACAGATCTGTAATGTCTGCATACCTGCGGATGAGTCTGAGAGTGTTTTCTCTTTTCAAGTACTTGATGTTCTCTCGGATAGCCGATCGAGTGCCCTCCTCCTTGGACAAATGCTTCTCAAGCCACTCGACTACTGCTTTGTTATTATCCCAGAGGTAAGCCTGATGCACATAAAACACACACACACACACACACACCACAAATGCTCAAAACTGAATTCTTATTCATGATTTGTGGTTCATAGACAAAACCGACACAGGATACATGTCATGTCATGTCATAATGGTGATAAAAGTAAACTGTGCATGGTACATAAAACAGTCAGAAAAATGTAATCCTCCATACACATAAAACTCAAACTTGGGTAAAACAGTCCTACCCTGTTTACAAACCTTTATCCACAATAATTACCACTCTATGCTGTTGATTAGCATGTTGTGCAGTAACTCCTGGTGTGGTCACATACCTTGACTGTTCCCTCTGTCTCAACAAACCAGCGTCGCAGCATGGACTGCATGTGCCCATCACTGAGGTCCTTGTTGGCTTGCAGTATCTCACACTTCACCACCTGCTCCAGCAGGAGGCGACGGAGACGCCAGTAGAAGAAGCTCCGCACATTTTTCCAATCCAAAATATCCTTTTAAGAGAATCAACAGACACAGAACATTAAGTTAAAAAAGTAAACACAGCTTCTGCATCTAATATAAGATGCATATTGCCTAACATAACATCAGTGTGTTGATGAAGTCCACTGTCACTCACAGTGATGACACCCTTCTCCTGCATCCTGCCCGGTGTGTCATGGAGGTCTACAAACTGCACTGCCACCTGGTGGTAGATGGACAATAGGTTGTCCTCCCTTGCTTTGAGCTGAGCCTCCAGCTCTCTGCAGCGTTTGTCTGACAGCTCTGGGGAAGCTGATGAAAACAGAAGAGCTCTGAGTTGATCTAAGGTTATGAAGATCCCAGCAATATATTAATAATAAAGGAAAAAAATATAAGTCATTCTGTGAGTGGAGATAGAAAGAGCCTTTACCAAGCTGCTCAACCAGACCAGCATAGACAGAATCTAGTCTTCTCATGGTCTTCAGCAGGTCCTTCTTCCTAAATTTGATCTCCACTGTCCCCTCAGCCTCCAGCACACCACCTCTGGACAGGTGAGGCACAACAGGGACAGAAAAACAAACACTTGTTGTTTAAATTATAACACACAGTTTGTTGTTAAAAAAAAAAACCCTTCACTGTTTTTTGTACCTGCTCTCCCGGTCAGCATAAAGCTCCATACACAATGGGTTGATGGTGGGGTCGATCACCACCCAGGACCCTCCTCTCAGCTCAGCATGTGGTGGGATGTACACCAGCACTGGCTGGCGGAACCCACGCAGAGCATCGACAATATAGGCCCCAAACTTCAATACCTGGTCATACATATCTTGGAGACAAAGAAGCTCATTTAGAATTAGAACAAAGATTTGTATGCTATAAAGTCTCCATGCAAGGTTTAGTATTGATCCCATACCTTTCATTCCCCCTGAGAAGCCCCTCCAGTTGGCAAACACCATGAGAGGCAGACGTTCGTGGTTGAAGTCACAAATGGACTGAGCTGTTTTAAAAGCTGAATCTGGAAACCACACCTGGCCGGCCTGTTGCAGAACCTGATATGATACCACAAAAGGAAAAGCATGGGTGAAATGCTTTTCTAATTAGAATGATGACATAAAAATGTCAGAAGATTTACTCACTTTAGATTCTGAATCCAGGTTGGCTGGATCAGCTGGAACAGTGAACTCAACTGTGCGTGTTTCAACAGCAATGACACCAAGAGGGATTCCTCCTAACCTGTGTTCATCCAACAGTGTTAATCAATTTCAGTGGTAGGTTAAATAATTGTGCGCGCACTGAGTATAAACAGGTTTACCGTGCTCTTCCCACCACGACCGTCTGTGCCCAAGACCCCATGATCTCCATAAAAGAGCCGTGGTCAAAGAATCCACTCTGCCAGGCACCTCTTACTGCTAAAGACACAAATGAAAAATCCACATAGCATGATCATTTATTTGGTTTACTACTATAAAGTTTCAGAGTTTAGATTAGGCAGCTCACTGGGGTGAGATCTCCCAGCCAGCATCCAGCGAGGGTCATATGGTGCTTTTGTAGGAGTGAATTCGATCTCTCTGTCTACTGGATCTGTGGTTGCTACAACAGGCACAGGGGAGTGGTTGTTCTGTGAGGAGAGATGATGAACTCTGATCAGTGATCATATCCAGTTACACTATATAGATCTGGATGCTACGTTACATGAAAACAGTCAGCTGAACCTTTGGCATGTAGGAGAGCCACTGAAGGATGGTGAAGACGCCCTCGAAATCATCGGGCACAGTGGTGTGAGTGACTCCGTTATTGTGCATGATCTGGACTCCTCCCAGCTGGTTGTTGGAAGTATAGACCTCTCTACCCAGAACCTGGAAAGAAACAGGGGATTAAACAACCATAGTCATAGATTTCTAAGGTTTAATCTGCCTGCAACATTTTTATTTGAAGTATTAAAGATACACCATTTGTCACTATTTATAAAAACAGTGCAAATGATCAGCAGCATCTGGTTAAACATTTATTTTATATCCTTCAGTACACTGTGGCTAAAACCAACAAACCTTGTTAAGAGCACTTGCTCCTGTCAGGATAATGTGAGAATTCTCCACCTGGATCACTCGCTGCCCCAAACGGACCAGATATGCTCCGATTCCAATAGCACGACAGGTCACCTACAGAAGCAGAAGTTGGCTCAAATAAAAGACCCAGATAATGTGACTCAACATCTCTGCTGAGTGAATTAAGAGCTGCTTTCTCACCATACTGATTGTAACAATCTCCTCATAGGCCCGAGAAGATTCTCCAGCAATGGTGCCGGAACCTCGCAGGTTCTCAACCCCGAGACCTTCATCCTTCCCAATGATGTCTGTGATGATGTACCTGTAATGGATGGTGTACATTGACAAGATCAGAAAATATCTAGTCTCCATTATACCACAAAGAAAAGTTAAAAGGCCTTGGGTACTTTAGTCAATGTTAGTGTGCCACTTGACTTGGTGTACCTGGACTCTGCTCCTTCCTCTACATGGTGACAGTGAACAGCATTGGTGGAACTGATACGGGTATAGTCCTGAGGTGTCAGGTAAAGATACTTAAAGCCCTAAAGACAGAAATGGAAGTTACTTGTAATAAAAATATCAATCCACACATACATATTACCATCATCCTGTGCTCAGTTTCTCTACTATCACAAAACGCACATACAAAAAGAAACCTGTCTCATGGGTCACCTTGTAGGGGTCACTGGGGTCAAGCCAGGCCACCTGGAACATGTGTTTGATCTCTTCAGCAAGGCCGATCCGCGCTCCACTGTTGGCTGCGATATAAATGCGGGGGATGCCTTCAGCCCGAGCCAATTCAGACGCCCTTAGGAACAGCTCATCCTCCTGAGGACCAAATGAGCCAATCATGTGCGTGATGTCATTACAGATGACAATGACTTCTCTGCCCTCTGGATACTCTGGAGTCTTCATCTTCATCCTGAAGGCGACCATTCCCACCTGGTGAAGAACGGTTAGAGTGGTTATTAGTATCATCACACTGAGACAGAAGGAATTAGAAGTGTTTTAGTTAATGTTCATCATCTTAAAACCATCCTACATCATTGTCTCCAGGCAGGCGGTTCATCTGTACCAGTCGACCTTCTGGGTCCAAAACCAGCTCAGTGCATAACAACACATCTTTAGGGCAGTTGCCCCCTGGCTCCCACAGCTTGAATAGTGCCTATAAGAAGATTTTCAAGAAAGTCAGACATCTTAGGAACACTGATGAAAGAAATAAACTTAATCCATGAATGCTAGCAGTACTTGTCTGAACATCTCAGGGAAGTCATAAACGTATGTAGTTCCCAGAGTCTGAGCCTGGAAGCGTTTGGCCTGCAGCAGGTCTTTGGTCACATAGGGAGTGTTGATCAGCATGCCATGGAGTGGACCCTGCTTGTCTCCATATGACTGGAACATGATCTGCAAGGAAACAATGAGGTCATAAAACAAACGGTTAAACACACATACACCTGAGACATAACACACATTTTGATTCACTCTTCATTTCACAAAATGCGTCGAGCAGGCTAGATGTCCACTGTCCTCACCTGGCCAGAACCTGCGTCAGTGACCTCCTTGTACAGGCTGATGTCCAAATAATAGCCAGACTCATTAGTGAGAAACAAGCGGATGGGAATGGCATTCCCCGTTGGCGTTAGGCGGATGTTGATCTTTAGCTCAGCCTGTAAGACCCGTAGTTTCCACAGGCGGCTGCCATAGCGCATCACCATGGAGCGGACAGACTCCTCTATCTGACGGTCCACAGTGAAGGATAAGGATATTAAAGAAACACTGTTTAATCTGATGTATTTTAAAATTATTAACTTTAATTTATGAAACTCTGTAGAAAGATACATCAAGGTATATCAGTTAACTTGAACAAGTTAAAACTCCAATAAACATTTGGCATCATATTAGGATACCACCAGGGGGAAAGCACTAAAAATAGAGAATGTTATTGTAAACATAATAAAAAACACCTCTGGTTTGCTCCAGATGTAATCAAAGCTAAGCATTTTAATGACTAGAATAATACTAAGACTTGACCACAGTAACATATACAATGACACTGACTTTAGAGGGGTCCATGATGACAGTGGGGACAAAGTTAAGGAAGATGTGGTTGCAGTCTGTCCGGACACTAGTGTTACTGAAGGCCACTTCCAACTCATCCATGGCCTCCAGCAGAAGACGTTCACCCTCATTTTGAAGGTATTCAAAGGAAGCTTCCTGGTTGTGCATACAAAGATTTAATTTCATGTCACTGCAAACATCAGCTACACAAAGTACTAAGATTCTTTAATCAAGCATTTCTCTTTGGAAAAGTCTATTTTAAACAAACAGGAACTTGTTCCAGTCGTACCTTTGTAATAAGATCTGAGTGGCGGATAATAGCTCGGATGAAGAAGCGGTAGTCTGTGACTTCGGCACCTTCCTGAACACGAGCAGCCCCCAGGTAGAGGTGCATCTTGTGGTTGGCACAGGGAATGGCAGTCAGGTCAAAGTTCTTCATACGGTTCAGCTCCAGCTGAAACGCTAAAGCTGGCTCAAGATTGCGGTAAATCCGATCCTCCTGAAACTGTGGAGAAACGCAGACAGGCACGGCTCATCCTCTCCCCAGACAGCAGCATGTCGGCTCATTGAGTGTGTTCGGGTTACCAGAAACTTACCCCATCTCTCGCTCTGAAAGTGAAGAACTTGGGAAATTCTCTCTGTCGAAATGAAATATCAAAAGAATAATCAGACAACAAGCAACTGCATTGCCAGAGTGGAGGAATATACAAGGCACGAGCAGTTACACAGTTAGATCTTTGATCTACTGTAAAAAGAAATGTAAATGTATAGAAACAACCTGTGTGTAAATGTACATATAGTTGGCCTAAGTGTAGAAGTGTACTGGCTGACACAGAATTACCTTCTTTACAATCAAAAATGTGATTCTCCTGATTCCATACTCGAAGAGAATGTCTTTCTGTAAAAGAAGAACCATTTTTGCTTCAATAAGAAAAATCTAGAGGTAAAGCTCTCATTCTTAAGAAACTGCTTTGAGTTGACGTAGGTCTGCAGGTAACCTTTGACTGTGCGAAGGCAGTGAAGGCTGAGACCAAGGTGTCGTCATCTTCTGTGTCTGCTGTTTTTATGGACACATTAATGATGTGAATTGGGTTCTCTCTCGTATTCTGTAGAAGACAGAAGGAAAACTGATGGCTGCAGAAAAAAAAAAAAATAACTGGCCTTTTCATTGATAATCCAATGAGCCATCACAGCCAGAGCCCTCACCTTAAAGTTCTCCTCCTCATAGAGACTGGTGCGGGACTCTGAGAACGGAGAACTCTCCATTAGTGGTTCTGCAAAACTGGAGAGAACTTCATCAAAATTCCTGCAAAGAAAAAAAACATTTTAACAGGCAATAACTTTTTTTAATCTCCATATCTTTGCATTAACAGAAGAAAGGCAGAAATATGGTTTAAAGTGACCTTCTGAAGTCATCAAAATACTGGAAAGCCACCATGGCGCCCATGCGCTGGCAGGGTGGAGAAAAGGTTCCCTCCAGTAAGAGCTCACTGCCCTGTCGCCTCATTGTAAACTGGCCTGATTCACTCAATGGCACAGGAACCCTGAAAAAAAAGACACACATACACACACATAGAGTGACAGCAACACAAGACTTCTGAATAATTACACACTGAGTGGTTTGCTTTGGCAAAAAACACTGAACAGGCAAGAGTACAAATATTCATACAGAGAGCAATTAAAGCAAGTCTGAATGTTCTCATCCATTTATATTATAATTACACCCAGTTAACTGATACAGTTCAAATACTGAATTAAAAAGGACTGAAAATTGTCATCACCAAGACTAAGTGATTAACAGTTGCAAATCCAGAATTAAAACCGTGTCGGAGAAAACAGGCATCCGCAGCAATCAGTAAAATCTCAGGCTTGAAGTTTGCAGGAGCATGAAACAAATCAAAGATATGCCCTCAGGGAGCTCAGCATTGCTTTATAAGCTTATATAAGCAAATAAACACAGTGAAGCTCAGCTAAAAGGTAAATTAAGAAGGACTTGTTAGAAGAGTCCTTGTGCAAATATTTCCAGTTTCGCAGCATAGAAGAGGAAAAAAAAAAAAGCATCCAGCATGCATTGCTGTGAGACATACATATGACCTGGTGGTCTGGCTGGGTGGGAGGAGCTTTACTCTACCTGTTCAGAGTAGGGTTGCTCCCTCTGAAATAAGATGATTGACAGGTGAATATTAGCAGTGGATGATCACACTGTATCTCTGCCTGTAGGCATGATTAGATTTAAGCTTGTTCACAAGACACTACGCACATTCACATTAATGACCAGTGGAGGGGGGGGGGGGACATTTTGCATTCAAAGTTAGCTGTAAGCAGTTACAGCAGCAGTTCATAGAAGCCTCTGCACACATACCACTGTGTCCAGTTTTGGTGGTGGCAGTGATCATTTCATATAAGACGATAATGTGTAATTTCTCTATAGCTGAAGAACCTTTCTCAGTGCAGTTTAGTGAAGGCAATGTGTTACCTGTTAGGATGTGATGATGGCAACATAAACTGGAAGTCTACAGCACATGTTCCATCGTGCAGCTGGTGATGCTGGATGCTATTTAGCTCATAGGCGATGTAAGCTCTGCGCACATACACCTGAAAGTCATGCCAGAACATGAATTTATCACTAAGAAAGAAAAAAAAATCCCTGACAAAGAAATTTCTCAGTGTGAATCAATCTACATACCTCCAAAGCAGCCATGCACACCACTTGATTGGAGTGATAGAAGAAATTGGGCAAAACATCAAAAATGGAGGTTTCAGATAGAATGAGTTTCTGTGGAGAACGAGCATATGTTGGACTCATTTCGCTCTCTGCTTCTAAAGAAGACTGGTTTTAATGACATTTCTCCACACAATGCTAACCTTCAAGTTCTCCGGGCAAAACTGGTGGCCGTACATGTCAATGGCTGACAGGAAGATGGATTCCACCTGGTTGTGTCTCAGTTCATATGATGGTAAATGGGAGGCAATCAAGATCTATGAGACACGTACAGATAAAAGTCTTGAAATTTATATTATTATTAAATATATATTAGATCAGATATTATGTCTGGTAGGTTACTGTGATTAAACTATATACTATATAATAGACAGCATATTTACATTTTTAAGTATGTGAAGTCTTACCTGTCTGGCTCTCAGTGCCACTTTTGAGTTCTCCATCTTGCTGAGCTGTGTGAGTTCACTGAGAATGGCCATCAGCTCGTCTGCCAGGGTGGGGTCCCTTCCACACAGTTGGTCCTACACCAAATCACAATGACACTCATCGCATCGATGTGTTCACCACAAGGATGTCATGGAGGAAGAATGACTGATGTGCTCGCATCAGCGTTGATGAAAGTCTTACTATGAGCATTGTGACCAGGATGTTCTTCTTGGAGACCTGGGCATGAGAGAAGATGTACTCCAACACAGGACTCATGTCAGGCTTGTACTGTTCTCTCAGGTTGATAACACACTTGTCATAATGAGCTGTTGGGAAAAAAAAAGGATAGAAATGTTATGACAAAAGCTCAGTTGCAGGTACAGTAAAAGAAAATGCAGCACTGAAAGTTAAAATACAGAGAGAGATGTCACCTTGTTGAAACTGTGTCTCTACTTGCAGGTAGCGCTTCAACAGATCGAGAACCACAGACTTCATATAACCACGGATTCCACTGCGGTACCTGAACAGAAAAGGGTCAGACATGTGTCAATGCAAAAATGGATTTATTTAATTTATTTCACAATCGACACCTGATAAAAATGAAAAATGAACCTCTGAACCAGCTGTACAATACTCTGAGTGTTCATGAAGAAGACCTCTCGGTCAGCCTTCCTCTGTAGGGTCGCTGCATGGCTGTCTAGAATATTTGCAATCTGAAATAAAATATTTATTTGTATTTGAAGCATATGCTCAGTAACACAGATATTATATCAACCTACACTCTGATGTCTTTTACCCTTTGACTGGGGAACTGGCAGAGGACAGAGGTGATGTTGCTTGCATACTGAGCCATGACTTTACGGATTTCTTTCTCAACAGTAGGTGGAATACGACCTGCCACGCTGGTCATGATGTCCTGGAGCTCCAACAGTGGCAGGGAGGGGTCTCTTAGCGTCTTCATCAGTGTAGCAACCCACTGTTTCAGCTGCAGAGATTCAACATGAAAACATTCTCACATAATCAATAAAACTTAATTTAGGAGCCTGCAGAGGCAGAAGGACTGTTACGTACTTTGCTGCTGAAGTAGGGCTCTTCAAGGCAATACCCATCCATGACTTTAATCAGGTTTTCAAGCACATTGTGGAACACTTGGTGAAGCTTTTCCCCAACCATGGGCAGCGGTTGCTGGGGTGGCAATGTGGCTGTGTTGAGCTCCACCTATGACAGAAGGTGAAATGGGAAAGATAAGTTTCCATTACTATCTGCAATTAACATTAAAAAAGTCACATATTTTACTTTCCAACTAGAGTTTAAACAATTAGCATCAGACCCTTGCAAATGTAGGCCAAAATGTGCCAAATGGCTAATCTGACACTTTTTGTCCAAGATCTGAATATCAAAGAATAGAAAATGGCATAAATAAACACTGTATCATTATTTTTGGTAAATTGGTATGGACAGGTATTTGGAAAACCAACCCGATGTATACTGCTGGGGTCGTCCAGGTCTATATGCGCCACCACACAACCAGGCTCCAGAACTGCCCCAGGTCTCTTGACAAAGTGGATGCAACCAGACTGCTGCACAGTGAGAGTCATCACCATCTTCATCACCTGAGACCACAGCATAGTTTTTGCAAGTAAATACAAATATAGAATTAAAAATCCTACATACAGAAATCAGGAGCAATGCCCATTTTCTTATCCTAAACTTTTACTTCTTGCCAAATTCACCTCAATCTCTGCATACGTCTCTCCTGCAAATATATGACCTCCATCCTCAACCAAGTACTGCAGGAGTTTACCAGCAGAGGGTGATCTTAGCACCGTGGGATCCTTCTCCTTCTCAAATACACACGTCTTGTTACCAACTGTGATGCGATAGCTGTGTAATTGAATAAAACATAACTGAGAAAAAAAAAAAAACAGCAAAACAAACAAACCAAACACACATATAATCCAAATCTATACATTCAAGAGCACTTGCCTATCCACTTCCTCCTTCATGTAGGTGGTGTGGCTGCTGCCATCATAGGACAGCAGGAGGCCCCCATCACTCAGCCTGTGCACATCGATTTCAATGTTGGAGCCATTCATCATGATGACATAAGTTGTTGGGGATTGGCGAGCCACCTGCACTCAGCAGCAGTGATAATTTATGATTGAAAAGGTTAGAAGTTGAGTGAAACAAAGAACATGTGAAGGGAATAAAGCAGATACCTTCATGCAGAACTTGACTCCTTCATATATTAGATCCACACTGACAGAGTTGAGGAGACTGGCTGCAGGGAGTACCTGGCCTCTAAAGATACATCAGACACTGATTTGAAACTCAAGTTATATGAAGATACAGTGTGAACTATAGTGAGACATTATACATCTCTACTGACCTCTCAAGTGAATGCAGGTAGTCAGACATGCTCTTCCTGAAACTAGCATCAGCAACATGTAAAGCACCACAGACAATACCCAGTATTGTATCTGGTCTCTCTGCCTGCAGAAAGAGCGTGTGGGGGTAAATGCAATAAAACACATAAATTAGACAAAATGTCTGTTCTGCCGTAGGGTCTGTGGTCTCCTACCTGCACTTTCTCTGCAATAAGATGATCCAGCCAGCCAGTGTCAATATCGTTGTTTCTGAAACTTTCTGTCTCCAGTATCTTAATGAGGTATTCAACGGTCGTCCTGAAGTCACCTCTGATGGACAGCTCCTTCATAGCCACCACCATGTTCCTGAAGCATGTGGCAAATCATTTTAACACATTATTATGATAATGTTGTTTCTACATCATTGTTGACTTTTCATTTCATTGAAAAATATATTAAAATATTTTGAATGATTGTAAATGTAAGATAACTGAGTTAGTTGGAAAGTAGTTAGAAAGCTGCTTAGTTAAAAAGCTGGAAAGTTACTACATTTGTCAAACTGTTTTATTACATAATGCAGTATTACAACATTGGGACAGATATTGCAATAATGGCTGTTGCCTCAGAGGTAATACCTAAAAGCTTTGATTTTTAAAGACCTGGGCCCATATTCATAAAAATAAATAAATAAATAAACAAACTTACGAAATGGCTTCTTCACGGTTCTCGCCCCAGGAGAAGCAGTGTCCGAACTGTGAGTCTGCAAATTCATGCAGGCCACCCGTCGCCCCTACACTGAAATAACCCCAAACGTTTTTACTGCTGCGGAAGTTCAGCTCCTGCACGGTGCCAGAACTGGGTTTGAAACCCTGTCAGTGAGCACAGGGTTGACAAGTCAGTGATGTAAATTAAAGTTATGTAACAAAATCATGCACTCTGAGTTTTGATAAAATTGTACTCTACCTCATCAGGGTTCTCACTAGTGATCCGGACAGCTATGACGTGTCCTCTTGGACTTGGCATGCAGTCCGGAGTGTCAAAGTTAATGATGGTGTCGCCCCACGGGGTTTCTCCATAAAGCAAACGGATGTCCTTAATTCTATAAAGGGGGATGCCCATAGCAATCTATCAGAGAGGAAATAATAAGTAGGTTGTAGCTAATGTCTCAGGGAAATGAGAAATAATTTTGCTCTTGTGGTATATTCATTCTTCGGAGTGTCCAGTTTACCTGAAGCTGGGCAGCAGGCAGATTTACATCTCCAATCATCTCTGTACAGGGGTGTTCCACCTGCAGGCGAGGATTCAGCTCCAAGAAATGGAAACTTCCATCTTCAGAGAAGAGATACTCCACAGTGCCTGCACTCACATAACCCACCATCTTGGCCAGTCGCACAGCGCACTGGTCCAAAAATGACAGAAAACACGAAGTGTGACGTCTCAGCCGGAGTAGCTGAATTAATTAGAGTGAGAAAACAGTAATAATAAACCGACCCGTTCCATTTGCTCGAACGTTGACAGAGCAGCTATAGTGGCAGGAGCCTCCTCTATGATCTTCTGGTGCCTTCTTTGGATGGAGCAATCCCGTCCAAACAGAGAGATGGCATTTCCATACTCATCAGCCAGGATCTGAACTTCAAGGTGTCTTGCGTGCTGAGCCAGCTGCATGATGAAGATAGGAGAACCAGGTACCTCTGTCTGTACCTGCACTCAAAAAAAAAAAAAAAACCCCAAAAAAACCCCAAAAAACGAGCATGTTAGCTCTAAGAGTTACATTTAAATTCAGCTTTATAAAGTTAAAGGGCTAAATTACAAATAACTGAGGCATACGGCTGTGAAATGTTATAGCACAAACCTGTCTAAAGAAACCTGAAAAATCTTCACAACTTTCTACTTTCCGGATTCCCTTTCCACCTCCGCCCTCAGAGGCCTTGATAATCACAGGATAACCAATTTGCTCAGCTTGCTGCAAAGAAACACAAAATATAACTTGCTTGAAGGGTATAATTTTGACAAAATAGAAGCAAATATGTATATATTATTATGATGACGTACTTCCAGCCCATCATCTACATCACAAACACAGCCCTGTGTGTAGACCTCTGGAGGAACGATGATTACATTGCCCAGTTTTTGGTCCTCCTCTGCCCAGTCCACTCTCAGACCTGGAGCACCGGGTAAAAATATTAAAAATGGTGCCCAAAGTTTTGCAATGTACAGATTCACAAAATATGTCATACCCTGTGCAGACAGCACAGTATGTCCTACTGCAGATGATGTGAACCATGACAGTGCAAGGCATCACCTGATCCACTCCACGGGAGTGTGGGAATGTCGGCACTCTGGGCCACAATAGATGACGCCACCTTATCCCCTAGAGCCCACATGGCCTTACTGGACGGCCCTGAGAGAAACCACATTTGTCATATAACAACAAGCTGTCAAGCAGGAACCAAATGAAAATACCACAAATTGTCTGTGTTTTCACACTTGTTTTTACCCAAGAATGATATCCCCACTTTGTTCAGCAACTCAGGCAATTTGGGATTTTCTGAGGCATGACCCCAACCAGCCCATACAGCCTGTAAAGAGTAATACACAGAAATACACTATAAACTATCACAGTATTTACGAACAAGCAGAGGAGGCTAAAGGGGAAAGGTTTAACTCAGAGGCCACATACAGTAGATAACTAATTTACCTGCACTGGGATTCTTTTTGCAATGTCCACTATCAGCTCTACATTGGCGTAGTTGTTATTGTTGGGCCCACCAGGTACAGGCACATAATGGTCTGCCATTTTAATGTATTCTACAGGAACACAGTGACACATAAAACAGTAAACATTTATTCAGTACAGGCTTACAGATTATCACTTTCTTTGGCAGCATGGTCAAACTGCTGACTCAGCTAGTGATTCCTCTCACTCAGATCACTGCTTGGTGATATCTGCTGCATCATAAAAACGGCAAGCATGAAGTTCACATTAACCTGCGTTAGCTTTCAAATCCTCAGGGGTTACCATGACCACAAAGCGGATGGTCCTCTCATTGCGAAACATTTCATAGGACCAGCGCCGAATTGAACGCATGCATTTGACTGCAGCTATGCCGTTGTTGGCTATCAGCACCTGTAACACAGACAAATACCACTTGAATAGTGTCTGCAAAGACAGACATGTCTCCAATAATAAAAAACAGAAATGCAAAAATGCAGGAAGGTCTCTGTCTTACTTTTTCAATGACACGATTGCCACCAAATCGGGTGACAAACTCAGCAGGAGAGGCGACAGTGAAGTCCCTTTGCAGATCCATCTTTCTGTGTTCACGGCCTTTTTTCACCAAATGAGGACCTGACATGCTGGGCCTGGAGTGGAAAACTTACAATTACTCACACTGACTTCAGTGTGTTTGTATATTAGCTGCAACATATTATATGAACATAAGTATGCATTAAATAGTCCAAGAACCTGCATCTTATCCTCCATAATGCCAGACCCAAGCAAGTAAAACTAAAACACACTACAGCTACTAGGGGATTGCCATGTAACACTGTCTGTTACACTACATGAACAAGAAAACTAAAAATCAGAAACCCAAGTCAAAGCTTCATCTTTTCTGCAACAGAAAAATACATACTTTGGACCAGCCAATGCATTTCTGCCTTATTTTATTATTAAGAGGTAAATGTGCTGCCAACATGAGGCAGTCCTCTATCACAAACATGCACCAAGTATACAAGAAATAATATCTGCAGAAATATTTCAAATGCTGGTATGCAGGCTGGTATTACTGAGTATGTTAAGATTTTCAGCTTTAATTAGATGTTGTTTTTAAATAATTGACCTATATTACTAAAGTACCATTACTGCAGGTCCTACCTACATAGTTGTCAGTGATAATCATTGACAGAGTTCACTGGGATCTACAAATATTTCAATGATCTACTCTGCTCTCTGGCAGTTAACACAAACATCATAATCTAATCACACACCCACACACACACACACACATTGCAAAAGCAGTAAAACTGAACTTTGCAATTATTTATCATTCGACTATCACCAGTATTACAACGCAGGATGAAACAGGGCTAATTAACACCATAATATTTTTTATATGTTTTGCAATATTGCAATATCCCTGATAGAATACATATAACATATAATAGCGACTGACTCCACAAAGTTACTGTGGTCTGTTTAAGGCTTGCCCCCTGTGGGGGTGGAAATTATTGCTCTGTGTCTGTGTGTGTGTGTGTGTGTGTTTGTGTTTTATTTCCTCAAACTTACATGTGCCGAGACAAGCTCTGTACAGTTACATAACAACAACCAGATGATCCCTCGTGTTTACAAACATATCTGCAGAAGCTGCTGCATGAGTTCAGCACAAAGTTATTGTGCATAGTTGTTCATTATTTGCTCTAGCAAAGCTGTCCACACAGCACCGCAGCCCAACCGTATCAGAGGTCTCAGTGGGACTAACCTTTGGAGATACGGGAACAAGTTGCGACTTTCACAGCCATCCATTATACAGCCTCATTTATGGTCCCTGCATTCCTTAGAGCTAAAACTGGATTTGAATTTCAAGCAAAAGTCCAACGTAAAGACACTGCTACAAAGCGCTTCCTCTAAAAAGCTCCCTCCCATCTCCCCTCTCTCTCTCCGCCCAAATGTTGTGTTTCTTACACAGCCCCTGTGGCAGATGGCAGGCTGCTCATTACGCACAGGCCAAAAACTGAGACAGTTTTTTTTATATATATGTAAAGAAAAGCCTTGCAGCCAAGAAAAATCTATGGACAAAAGATTTGAAAATAAAAAACAAAAGCCAACAGCTCCAGAGTGCGACTTATTTGGTCGTAAAAAAAAATGTTAAGCGAGCGCGCATTTTTGTTTGCTTGGCAGCAATGGTGCGCCTAACATTTCACAGGTTTATGTGTGTAGGACTGTAATGTTAGTTTCACCCCCAGTGAAGGTCAGAGCAAATCAAAAACTCTCTGCCTTTGACTTTCATGGTTAAAAACTACACGAGACCCTGAGCCAGAGTCAATAATAATAATTGTTGTTGTTATTATTAGTATAATAAAATGTAACTATCGAAAAATAAAAGCTGCCTTTCACACAGTAACTATAATGTCAGTGTCCAGATCGTTCTGGTGACTGCAGAAGCCTTAAAAACACATCTGTCTGAATCGACAGTAATTTGTGTATGACATTTATGATTAATGGGGACACAGACATCTCCATGAAGGGGTGTGGGTCAGTCTCTTTGTGGAGAACTAAAAATATTAGCATTTTTTTAAAGTTTAGTTTTAAATGAATTAAAGTTGTATTCATTTCATATTGATGCTGTTGTCCAAATAAGGACAAGCATTTATCTACTCCTGTTTACAGATTTACATAAATGACAAAAAAAAAAGGAAAAGCAAATGTGATGCTAAAGATACTGCAAAAAAAGTTGGCATGCACCTGAATAAAAATGTGAGTAGAACCACCAGGGTAACCAATGCAAAAAGTTAGTTTGGAGCTTTGAAGCCGATGTTTTGTTTGTAAAGCTGAGATTGAGCCAAGGAAAACGTCTTACCTTTCTCTCCTTCAAGACGATTCCTACTAAGGCACATAGCTTTATGCATAAGTCAGTCTAACTAAACATGTCAAGTTACAACTGTGTGCACAAAACTAATCGTCTCCCCCTCCATCATATTAAAAACCATCGCTGGTTGTAAAATTGACTCTCCACTATGCGGACTGTGACAAGAAAAACAAATGAGTAAAAAACAAAATTTTGCAGAGGATTTGAAAGTGTTTTTGTTCGCTGTGTTGTGACCTAAAGTCAGACTGCAGGTTTCAAAGTCACAGGCTATAGCGCTTGTTCCAATAATAGAGCCGAGGTGTTTGGTAGGCGACAATAACACAGGTCACCTCAGCGCAGTCAGGTGATAACACACAGCTTGTAGAGACAGGGTAACTGGGAGAACAATGGCATGTTCTCAATGTGGCCACATGTTGGACCCACGCCTGGCTGTAAATTTTTCAAAACAAACTCTGCCAATTACACGATAAGACATACCTCGCCACAGACAGCTGACAATGAATTAAACAGAATCAAAGTCCTACTTGATGACTGAAGAGCTGGCCTGTGGCACTGCAGAGGACTCCTGCTGAGAGGAAGATCTGGAGGTGGAAGTGGATGGCTGGGATGCACCACTAGGGGGTTTGGTGACCTGAGGCTCTTCGTCTGAAGAGTTATCCTCGGATGCTCCCAGGATGAACTTGAGGCGCTTCCTCGCCTCGGAACTTGATCTAAGCATTGGCACTTTGGTTTGGTGAGGTTTCTGAACAGTCGGTGGCAATGACTGCATCTCCGAATTTACCTTAGAGCACTGTGGAGGCTCAGATCGCACTCTTTTGTCTTTGGCATTCACAGAGGTACCGTCAGACAGGGGACTGCTATTCTCATTGTGTGCTGAGGTAACAGGAACTGTTGACGGGGAATGTATGCCTGGATGAGGCGTGTGTGAAGGAGACATTTCCTCCTCAGCCACAGGGGGACCAGATCCAGATGAAGCTGCTTCTCCTTCCACAGGCATCATTACTCTCTTGGCATTAAGCCTCCACAGCAACAACAAAATCCATAGGATTAATCCCAAAACTGCAAACGGCAGCATCCACAAACATCCTTCTGAGACTGCAACAAGAAGAAAGTGGACATCGTAATTCATCCGAGAGATGACAGTAACATCTACACATCATTTTTAACACACTACACCAAATTCTGTTCACAAGTGAAAAAGCCCTGTGTCTGTGCTCACCCACAGTTTTTATTGACATTTAGATATTTCAAATACAGTGACTAACATTACATGGTACACAGTAAAATTTAGGAAACTATCAGATATGAAAACACATTACAGTCAACTATGTACATTTTATTGGCAACTAAAAAACTGAAGTGATCCCAAACTTTTGACTGCTCGTGCATATATATTGGTCAATATATCATTATCATTATTAATATTGTGTTAAAAAACAACACAGTGAATGTGCCTTGTCCTTGCTATTGCACTTGAATTTGAGAAAACTTGCTATGGAGCGATGCCATCTGTGTGCTATTCTAGTCTGACGACATTTCTCTTGAGGTGGGCAGGGGCCAGAATCCCACTCAGGACAGGGGCATTATGGGTAATATGAGATCTGTGGGTTAGGCTCACCTTCAAACTTCTGAAAAAAAAAACATACATCTCTCACATTTATGGCAGGTCAGCTCTCAATAGAGCAACTCTGTGCTGCTAAAACATGGTTCAATTCCAATCACGTAATGAGCAATCATTAACAGCCATGCACACGCAGTCTTATTAATGAACAGCTAAATGAGAGTTATACAGTTTACTATGCCTATGCTGCTATTCCCAGCCAGTGTCCTGTAAAACAGCCTGTGTGCAGCAGCTGGCATGAGAGCCAAGTGTGACTGTTGTATATGGGCTAAAGGTCACCAATGAGGGAGTGAAGACTGAGGAGGAGGAGGAGGCAAAACATTAGCAGGAACAGCAGTGATGAGCATCTGGATGTATTCAAAAATCACAATTTAAATAAAAGCCACATTAACACACAATCCAGGAGCAACAGAGCCTGATTCCACATGTGTGTGTCAAAGGCTGTATGTCAAGTATGAATCAATCTCAATTTGCTGTGCTGAGTGAGGAACCGGACAAGGACGAGTTTGTCCTCTAGAACCACTTTCTGACAGGATGGACACCTTTGGACAAACACAGACTGGATCATCACTTTTCACATGAGATTATTTATGAAATAACCTGACCTTTTTACTTTTATGTTATGTGCTATATTTTCATACTTATTACCAAACATTACAAATGTTTAATTTATATGTTTAATAAAAATATGTCCGGTTTGTTCTCCCACTAATAAAACAATAAAAGTCTGATGCCTTCAGCTCCATGCTGACCTCAACCGACTGTCAAATACACACAAGGAGTCACAGACAAAACGTGCTTGATCAGCTGCAAACTGAACTAAACCGTGTCCATGTCCACAAAAACTACCAGCCTATGTGACAGAAAGAAAGGATGCAACGTGCATTTGACACTCACCGCTACAGATAACGGGGCAGTATATCTCGGTGGTGTTTGTTGTTGTTGTTGTTGTTGTCAGCAGCACCTCGGGTTATTTTCATAACATCGCTCTACTCGGGCTGAGTTTGAATTTAAACACATTCTCCGATCTCTGTTTAATTCGACCCGCATTGATCTTAACGCAATCACCGTCAAACCAGCAGCCGCAGCAAATGTCAAAGACAACTACACCGACCTACGTGTCTCAGCCACAGCGCCACCATCCTCCACCTCCTCTCTGAACAGGCAGAGGTGGGACTTTAAGCTCCTCCCAGGAAGAGGAGGGGTAACTTCAAAGATAGTGTGTGTACAAGATGGTCCTGACTGTAGCAAAACCATGGTCAGAAAGCTGAACTTTAAAGTTTAATTGAATTTGGATATTGTTACCTAAAACAATGGGCTTTGACTGTTCAAATGAACAAATAAAACCTTACCTAATGTATCTGATCAAGTTCAATGTTGAACTTATGATTAGAAACATTGAAACTCATATATATATATATATATATATATATATATATATATATATATATATATATATATATATATATATGGACGAGTTTTGGACAGACACAGACTGGATCTTCACAGACTGGATCATCATTTCATTTTTCACATGAGATTATTCATAAAGTATCATAAAACTGAATAAATAATCATAAAATCATAATCATAAATAATCTCATATATATATATAATTTTACTGATGGGCATAAAAATAATTAAACAGATCTTTACATTTACCGGAGGCTTAAAACAAACATAGCGTGAATGCAGCATAATTCCCCTTGAACAATTTGAGAAACGGTGCAGGATTGTGGGTGTGAGTGATTCAGCCTTTTAATAAACGATCTCCATTCTCCTCCGCTCGGCGCTGCTCTCGCGGGAAGTGCAGAAACGCGCCAAAATAAGAAAACACACAGACCGAGCTAGTGACAGTGATATACGATATTAACATCAAGGTCCTTCTAAATGCGGCGTTTACTGTCAGTTTCATAAAAAGCGAGCGGGGATTTAACTTGTTCCGTGTGTTGTAGCGAAGACAGAAGATGGTTCTTCAAAACAGTGGACGGTACAAAGCGGACCGAGGACAAAGTGGAGCAGATCAGGAAAACCAGTGAGTTAACGTCACTTCACGATTGGTTCAGTTTGACCAGAGCCCAGACAGCCACAGAGTTTTAATTCTCTTTGTTAATCAGCTGTTATGTGTGTTTGAACCAGGGACGATGGCTCCTCGATGTCAGCCCTCAAGCGGCTGGAGCGCAGCCAGTTCACCGACGAGATGGACTCCCGCTTCGGCTTCGACAGGATGAAGGAGCCGGGGGAGAAAACAGGCTGGCTCATCAACATGCACCCTGTAATGCCACACAGTGCGATGACCTGTGCGCTTTCATGAGGAGATGACACTAAACACTGCGCTTTATTTTTTTAAAATCTTATTTGAATCCTCTGCATTTCTAGACAGAGATCCTGGATGAAGACAAGAGGATGATCAGTGCTGTGGACTATTATTTCATTCAGGAGGATGGAAGCAGGTTTAAGGTGTGTTGGAGACAGTGAAGTATCTTATCCAGGCCGGTGATCATCTTTAGTTACTATTATGTGATAATATACATGAAAACATGTTGATTTTCACTCATATTTATTGTCTGTAGGTGGCTCTGCCCTTCAAGCCATATTTCTACATTGCCACTAAAAAGGTAAGTCTGCTCCTGCCATTTGGTTCTTATGGTGTGTGAACGTTTCCCGAAACTCTTGTCCTTAAGAGATCTTCATTCCCAGAACTGCGAGAGAGAGGTCATCTCATACCTGTCTAAGAAATTTCAAGGAAAAGTGGCGAAGCTGGAAACTCTCCCTAAAGAGGACCTGGACCTGGTAGGAGACTTAGCTTTAAAGCCTGTTAAAGTGTTTTATAGTATATAACAAAAATAAAAGCTGCCCATCCAGAAGCCACAGGTTTAAAACACATGGATTAGTCAATGGACAGAAAAATAATCAGCAGGTATTTTAATAATTTATAGATCTTGTTTGCAAGTCTTATACTCTGATAAGAGAAGGTTTGCATTTTTTGTGTCACATGTCACAGTGAAGATAATGTATATGGGCCTGGTTAAACAAAATGAAACATTTGAAGACAGTTATTCAGCCTAGTGACACATTTCTGACGTTCCACACTAAACGATTCATCAAATTATTAGATTTGCTAGTTCCAGCCCTAATTTGAAGATCCATGTAGGGTTTGTAAGCTGTTAGTGTGGTTGGCCTGTTTTCTCCAGCCAAACCATCTAGTCGGACTGAAGAGAAACTACATCAGGCTGTCGTTCAACACCGTCGACGACCTCGTCAAGGTCAAGCGCGAGATCGCCCCAGCGGTGCGCAAGAACCGAGAGAGGGAGCAGTCCAATGACACTTACACCTCAATGTTATCAAGGTAGCACCAGAGCACCTGTTTGCAATGAGGTTTTCCTGTTATGGTTTTTATTAAACTGTGACCACCTTTACCTGTTGTTCAGCGCCCTATCAGGCGGCAGCGTGACCTCAACAGATGAAGACCCCACATCAAAGAGTATTTCAGACCAGTTAGACAACATAGTGGACATGAGAGAGTACGATGTGCCCTATCATATGCGACTGTCCATCGACCTCAAGATCCACGTGGTAAAGATAGTGTTGTGTTTCAGAAATCCTCTTAAGATTCATGTGCCTGCCTTGCTGATCTTCACGGTTTTTATTTTTCAGGCTCACTGGTACAATGTTCGGTACAGAGGCAGCACTTACCCGCCAGAAATTGTGCGAAGAGATGATCTTGTGGAGCGACCAGTATGAAGACTTTGTTATTCACGTTGCACTTTAACATCTGTTGCCTATTTAGAATTGTATATGTAAATATTCTGTGTAAATATATAAGATTCACCTATTCCATCGCCTTTCATGACACGTTGCTTCTTTCAGGACCCTGTTGTTTTGGCGTTTGACATTGAGACCACGAAACTTCCACTAAAATTCCCAGATGCAGAGACAGATCAGATTATGATGATCTCCTACATGATAGACGGACAAGTGAGTTTTTAAATACTAAACAAATTTGTGTTATGTATTTTTTTGTTAATAGATGCATCAATGACGCTAACTTTGTTTCTTTTAAAGGGATTTCTAATCACGAACAGAGAGATTGTATCTGAAAACATTGAGGACTTTGAGTTCACTCCCAAACCTGAATATGAAGGGCCTTTTACTGTCTTCAACGAGGACGATGAGGTAAGAGCCTATTGGTAAATATTTAATAAAAATAAATGCTGTTGATTATATTAATGCAAAGTATCGTGGCCGTGCCGTAACATGTGGTAACGTGACTTTGTTTTCAGGCGGCCCTCATCCAGAGGTGGTTTGATCACATTCAAGAGACCAAACCAAACATCTTTGTAACATACAATGGAGACTTCTTTGACTGGTGAGCCATTGTGTTGCAGGGTGTCAACGCTGATTCCACTTATTATTCATGTGCTGTTCTGTTCACATTTCCTATTTTTCTTTAATAACTCTCACTTTGTTTCTCTCTCAAGGCCTTTTGTGGAGACTCGGGCTGCCCTCCATGGGCTGAGCATGCACAGGGAGATTGGTTTCCAGAAGGATAGCCAGGGAGAGTACAAGTCCAGTCAGGCCATCCACATGGACTGCTTAAGGTTTCCCTACCTCTCACACTAATAAAAAGATATCAGGCTGTTTTATGGAAAAATAAGCTTCATGGTTAAGAGTTCATTTCCGACTGATTCATTTCTAACACCGCCCCTCCAACCTGTGCCCCATCTGTGTCAGGTGGGTAAAAAGAGACAGCTACCTGCCGGTGGGAAGTCATAACCTGAAAGCTGCAGCAAAGGCTAAACTGGGCTATGACCCAGTGGAGCTGGACCCAGAGGAGATGTGCCGCATGGCAACTGAGGAGCCACAGGTACAGAAATGGACAGGCAGTGTTCTCACCTCAGAATCTAAAGAATTCATTTGTTTTGAATTGGCTGCTGCACTTTTCATTGTTCTTTCTTCCTCCCTGTTTCTGTCAGACATTAGCAACATACTCTGTGTCAGATGCTGTGGCCACATATTACCTCTACATGAAATATGTTCATCCCTTCATCTTCGCTCTGTGCACCATCATCCCCATGGAGCCTGATGAGGTCTGTTTGTTTATTGTAAACAAAAATTCTAAACCAATCAACCCTACATCTATTTTAATAATTGTTCATTGCTTTTCTCTCATTGTCTGTCTGTTACCAGGTGCTGCGTAAAGGTTCTGGCACTCTGTGTGAAGCCTTGCTCATGGTGCAGGCCTTCCACGTCAACATCATTTTCCCCAACAAGCAGGAGCAGGTCTTCAACAAACTGACCGATGACGGCCACGTCTTGGACTCTGAGACCTACGTGGGCGGCCACGTGGAGGCGCTGGAGTCTGGAGTCTTTCGCAGTGACATCCCCTGCCGTTTCAAAATGGTACGTTCAGTCTCAGCTCTTCTTAAAGAGAATTATTAAGTTTTGTATGTTTCGTGTTTTGAGGGGCTTATCTATCAACAGAACCCAGCTGCATTTGACTTCCTGCTGCAAAGAGTTGAGAGGACAATGCGCCACGCTATTGAGGAAGAGGAGCAAATCCCTTTGGAGCAAGTTACAAACTTTAATGAGGTACTGTCTGTCTGTCTCTGTCTCTCTGTCTGTCTGTCTCTCTCTCTGTCTGTCTGTCTCTCTCTCTGTCTGTCTCTCTCTCTGTCTCTGTCTCTCTCTCTCTCTGTCTCTCTCTCTCTCTCTCTGTGTCTCTCTGCGCTCAGCAATCTCAGCCTGCAGTTATAAAACAGCTCTGGTGTTTTTTCAGGTTTGTGACGAGATCAAGAAGAAGCTGACCTCTCTGAAGGAGGTCCCAAACAGAATTGAATGCCCCCTCATCTACCATCTGGATGTCGGGGCTATGTACCCCAATATCATTCTCACCAACCGCCTGCAGGTAAAAATGAAAGAAAAAAACACACATGATTAAGATTTTTTTTAAAAACATGATGCTTAATGCTACATTTTCCTTTTTAACAGCCATCTGCTATGGTTGATGAAGCCACTTGTGCTGCCTGTGACTTTAACAAACCTGGTGCCGCCTGCCAGAGAAGGATGGCCTGGCAGTGGAGAGGGGAAATCAGTAAGTTAATGTAGTACAGGAATATATTATGTTGTTATGGGTATGAAAGGAATTGAGGACCTAAAACACAAGGCTCAGAACTGTTACCGCTGCCAAAATTGCTTCTACAAGATATTAAACTTAATGTAATTTTCTGTGTTAGGTTCTCGTTTCTGTAAATATACTCAAGATGTTGCCTGTGTCCACAGTGCCCGCCAGCCGCAGCGAATTTCACCGCATCCAGCAGCAGCTTGAGTCAGAGAAGTTCCCGCCGTTGTTCCCCAGTGGTCCACCACGGGCCTTCCACACTCTCAACAGAGAGGAACAAGCCAAACATGAGAAGAAACGTTTGGCAGGTGCTTTATTTTTACCCATCCCTCCGGTTCCTATGAGGATACATCTACTTTCAAATCTCCTGGGTTCCAAAGCACAGTCTTAAGGTTTGTATTCCTTGTTTCAGACTACTGTAAGAAGGCCTATAAAAAGATGCATGTCACCAGGCTAGAGGAGCGAGTCACCACCATTTGTCAGAGAGAAAACTCCTTCTATGTTGATACCGTGAGAGCTTTCAGGGATCGGCGTTATGAATTCAAAGGACTCCACAAGGTATGTGTTGGTATTGACAGCAATGAAAATTGTCTTAACTTAATTTGCGCCAATGTATGTATTTTTCATGCTTCTTTTTGTAAGGTATGGAAGAAAAAATTGTCATCAGCTCAGGACAGCGGAGACGCTGCTGAGGTGAAGCGCTGCAAGAACATGGAGATCCTGTACGAGTCTCTACAGCTGGCCCACAAGTGTATTCTTAACTCTTTCTATGGTTACGTGATGAGGAAAGGGTAAGAGTCGACTACTGTTATTTTACAGAATGATCCAAATCGGTGAAATAAGTGAGTGTTTGGTGATAAACACCACACTGCTGAGGAGAGTCTGCTGCTTTTGCCTTTCCATCAGGGCACGCTGGTACTCGATGGAAATGGCCGGCATTGTGTGCTTCACCGGAGCCAACATCATCACTCAGGCCAGAGAGCTCATCGAACAAATAGGGTGAGTCTCGTGTTGATATCGATAGCTGCTGATGTGATACTTAAATACAGAAATTATGTTCTTGGTCGGAGCAAGTGCAGTCAGAGAGCAGGGTCAGCACAGAAGAAACTGAGTAGATCCACTGTCTTGTCAAACAAACATAAGCAGATTTCTGCCAGTGCGTGTGTTTGTGTCCAGCTCCTGCAGTGTGGTTTTTGTTGTACCATTTTTGCTGTAACTCATTCACTTCAGTGAATATATGTACTGTATGTTGCATTTAACTCCTCCTACTCTGCACCTCAGGAGGCCCCTTGAGTTGGACACCGACGGCATCTGGTGCGTCCTCCCCAACACCTTCCCTGAGAACTTTGTGGTTAAAACCAGTAATGAAAAGAAACCAAAGGTAACCATCTCCTACCCTGGAGCCATGCTGAACATCATGGTGAAGGAAGGATTCACCAATGATCAGTACCACGAGCTGGTCGACCCCGCCTCTCTCACTTACAACATCAAGTCAGAGAACAGCATCTTCTTTGAGGTGGATGGACCGTACCTGGCGATGATCCTGCCTGCCTCTAAGGAGGAGGGGAAGAAGCTGAAGAAGAGGTGTGGCTGTAGTGGAATTAAGTTATTTTTATTTGAACTCATGTATTTTCTTTGATTAAACAAATAAGTTGTGTGGGTGATATGTTGGATATTCTGCCTGGTCACGTTGTGTAGAGTGATCAAAGGGGTGCTCTTTGTTGTAGGTACGCCGTGTTTAACGAAGACGGCTCTCTGGCTGAGCTGAAGGGTTTTGAAGTGAAGAGAAGGGGAGAGCTGCAGCTCATTAAGATTTTTCAGTCGTCCGTTTTTGAGGCATTCCTCAAAGGTACTACCCTGGAGGAGGTCTACGCCTCTGTGGCCAAAGTGGCCGACTACTGGCTGGATGTTCTCTACAGTAAGGTAAAAAAAAAAATCTGATCTGTTATTTATATCATCTGTGATCAGATGATATATAATGGCTTTCTAGGATTAGGTATTTATATCATGCATCCAAATGCGTTTTGAGTAAGTTGGGTTCATTTACTGAATGACCTTCTTGTCTGTTATCTGTTACTTTCACAAAGAAAACCTAACTTCACTGAATTTTTTTTTTTTTTTCCTCCCAGGCTGACAACATGCCAGATGCCGAGCTGTTTGACCTCATTTCCGAGAATCGGTCAATGTCCAGGAAGCTGGAGGATTACGGGGAGCAGAAGTCCACATCTATCAGCACAGCCAAGAGGCTGGCAGAGTTCCTGGGAGACCAAATGGTGAAAGATGCTGGTCTGAGTTGTCGCTACGTCATCTCTAGAAAACCAGAGGGTTCCCCTGTCACAGAGAGGTGGGGCATCAGCTGCGAAAATCAACATTCTTCACTCCTGCACAGCATTTTTAAAAATGCTGTGTAATTTTATTAATTCTGAAGTTAGTAAACTGCATATACCTTCATAATGTTAAAATGACAAAAAATAACTTTTGTAATATAAGCAGAAGTAAAAGCCTCGACACTGGCTGATTTGTGTTTCTCGCCATCAGAGCCATTCCCCTGGCCATCTTTCAGGCAGAATCCAGCGTGAAGAAACATTTCCTTCGGAAGTGGTTGAAGATGCCCAGTCTGCATGACTTGGACATTCGCTCTGTGAGTATTTAGAACAACATGTTGTGTGTGAACAAGTATACAAAAAAAAAAAAAACTCAGGGACTTTAGTTTCCTGTGTGAATTTGTTTGTATGGTCTGTTTGATGCTAACATTTCTGCTGTGCGCTGTTTTAGATCCTTGACTGGAGTTATTACATCGAGAGACTGGGTAGTGCCATTCAGAAAATCATCACCATCCCTGCAGCTTTGCAACAGGTTAAAAAAATCGCACACATTGTGTCTGTGTATCTGATTTTTTTTTTTTAGATTTTTTTTGCAGATGGAATTTAATTACTTCTTTTTAACATCAGGTGAAAAATCCAGTACCCAGAGTGAGGCATCCTGACTGGCTCCACAAGAAACTATTGGAGAAAAATGATATCTACAAGCAAAAGAAAATCAGTGAGCTGTTTACCAGTGAGGGCAAAAGACAGGTAGGTTCAAACTATCACCACACATTGGCCCCCTCTGATCACCCATCCTGCTCCCCACATTGATGTCTTCTCTCTCTCTCTCTCTCTCTCTCTCTCTCTCTCTCTCTCTCTCTCTCTCTCTCTCTCTCTCTCTCTCTCTCTCTCTCTCTCTCTCTCTCTCTCTCTCTCAGGTGGCCCGTCAGCCTCTTGAAGCAGGTCAGGCTGCAGACATAGAGGACTTTGGGAAGCCAGGCAGACCTCTGCAGCCAGCCATCCTCATAAGCATCAAGCGCAAACGGGCTTCTCAGGGAGAGGACAGTCAGGTGGAGTCTCAGGATGTCGAGCTCACCCAGTCCTGGAGAGAGATTCTGGGACCACCCCCACCTATGGGAACAACACGGGTAAGAAAGCGGCAGTGACCGTGAAGTCTTGCCTGTAGTATATGCTTTAAATGACATTCTGACAATTACACCTACAATAACAACTGTGTCTGTGCACAGGAGGAGCGTCTAGTTTGGCTCCGCTACCATAAGAAAAAGTGGGAGCTGCAGCTGAGGCAGAGGAAGGAAAGAAAGAAGAGGAGGAGGCTGTTGGATGGTGAAGCTCAGCCTGTAAGCGGTGGAGTGATCAGAGATGGCCCCATGACCGGCCTGGGAAGTTTCCTCCGCAGAACCGCGCGCAGCGTTCTCGATATGCCGTGGCAAATTGTGCAGGTGGAGTAAAGTCAACTCATCGTCATCATCCTCAAGTTCTATAAATATTCAAATTTAAAGACATGCCTCTAATAAACAAGATGTGTTGTCCTCCTCTGTTCAGATTGCAGAAACTAGTCACCCTGGTCTGTACAAGTTGTGGGCAGTGATTGGACATGACCTCCACTGTATGAAGCTCAACATCCCACGCATCTTCTACGTCAATCAGAAAGTCCCAAAACAAGAGGAGGGAGCCACATACAAAAAGGTAAGGAGTTACTCCTGCAACACATTTTCCCTAAAACCTGCGTTTTTTTTGTAATAATTGAAGCAAATAAATTCTAATCATTGACTTCAGGTGAACCGCATGCTGCCTCGCTCCAACATGGTGTACTACCTTTACGAGTACTGTGTACCAGAGGACATGTACCAGGAGCACATTAATGAGATAAACGCTGACCTCTCTGCACCAGACATTGAAGGAGTCTATGAAACACAGGTACTGTACCAAATAGACAAGACAGTATTTTCATAACCTATTATAACATTTATAGAGTTTATAGATGTTTGGTGACAATCTACACACGGGCCATCTGTAATCAGTTCTAATGTCATCTTTCAGGTCCCCTTGCTGTTTCGAGCACTGGTGCAGCTGGGTTGTGTGTGCATGGTCAACAAGCATGCTGTGAGGGATTTGGCTGGCAGGGAGGCCGACACATTCGACCTGGACCAACTCGAGATGAGGTCTTTGGCACAATTCAGCTATCTGGAACCAGGTATATTATCTATATTATTCGCTAAATGTTAAACCCATATTCTGGGTGTCTTAATGATCATGGGATGCCACAACTCAACTCCAACAACTTGCTTTCTTTTGTAGGGAGCGTTCGTCACATGTACCTGTATCATCACAGTCAGGGACACAAGGCTCTATTTGGCCTGTTCATCCCCTCTCAGCGCAAGGCCAGCATTTTTGTCCTGGACACGGTAAGAATAACATAACTTTGCTCTTTGCCCAGCAAGTTGTTTGGGATTTTTACGTATTTATTCTTTTTTTTTTTTTTTTTTCACTTTTTCCATCTCAACGCTAATATAAAAATCCTCTCTAGAGAATAATGTTTGCGCTCTCATTTCAGGTTCGAAGCAACCAGATGCCCAACCTGAGTAACCTCTACACGACTGAACGCACTGCTCTCCTAGAGAAGACCACAGAGGAGCTCCTGCCTCCAGAGAAACACAACTTTGAGGTCCGAGCTGAAAATGACATAAAGGCTGTCTACCGCGCACTGCAGCGCATACTGCTGAACTACAAGGTAAAATCCACTGTTCCTATGTGATTTTATTGTCTTGTAATAGTTGGCGTACAAGAACTTTAATAATTATGTTCTTGTGTGTTCTTGCACAGGAAGAGCGTCGTGGGCCCACCCTCATTGCTGTGCAGTCAAACTGGGAGCTGCGGCGATTGGCAGCAGGGATGCCGGTGCTCGAGGAGTTCCCGGTTGTTCCGGTACATGTGGTCGACGAGATCAGCTACAACGTGCTGGACTGGCAACGCCACGGTGCCCGGCGCATGATCCGCCACTACCTCAACCTGGACAGCTGCTTGTCACAAGCTTTCGACATGGCCAGGTAGGAACTACATACTGCAGCCTCTAATTCCCCTTTGGTATTTCAGTCACCTGTTTATGTCGGGCATGCTCTCTCTCCAAAGTGCATCTTTTGTCATTTTTGTTGACAGCATACTCATATCTCCTGTTTTCAGGTATTACCACTTACCTGTAGGGAACTTGCCTCATGATGTGTCCATCTTTGGCTCAGACTTGTTCTTGGCAAGACATTTACGGAAACACAACCACCTGCTGTGGCTGTCACCCACAGCCAGGCCCGACCTCGGAGGAAAAGAGGCAGATGACAGTCGTCTGGTCATGGAAAGCGATGACAGGGGCTCTGTGGAGATCAATGCTCAAGGGTGCTATTCTACAGGTACATGAGCACAGGAAGAAATAAAAGGAGAGAAAACAAGACATTTTTTTGAAGTGTTTGAGTTTATAAACCATGCTGTTCGTTACAGTATGTGTGGAGCTGGACCTGCAGAGCCTAGCGGTGAACACCATTCTCCAGTCGCAGCATGTCAATGACATGGAGGGTGGAGCCAGCCTGGGCGTCAGCTTTGATGTGATCCAGCAGGCCTCACTGGAGGACATGATGTCAGGAAACCAGGGAGCAAGCGCCCTCGCTAGCTACGATGAGACTGCACTCTGCTCCAACACCTTCAGGTGTGTAAAACAAACCGTCATGAATGACCATCAGGACCTACAAACATTTGGTCTAACAATAAAGGCTCAGCATGTAAGCCAAAAGGGGAAAAAAAGCGAGTAGTGTTTTATGTTCTGCGTTTTGTTCACACCACTGTTTGCTGTGTTGTATGTGCAGGATCTTGAAGAGTATGGTGGTTGGATGGGTCAGAGAGATCACTCAGTACCACAACGTATACGCTGACAATCAGGTGATGCACTTCTACCGCTGGCTGCGCTCGCCAAGCTCCCTGCTGTATGACCCCGCACTGCACCGCACCCTGCACAACATGATGAAGAAGGTCTTCCTCCAGTGAGTGCCATATCATCTGCTACACCGCAAAAACCATCTGTCATTTCACTCATGTAATGTGAAATCTCCCACTTGTTTTGGAAGAATTCTTGTCATCAGTTCAGAAATCAGTAAATTGATTTGTTATCAGCCTTTTTTCACCAGTACAAGCACAGATTGTACATTGTCAAGGTGCAGTACCTCTGCTCCCATCATTTAGTAGTGCTCTTTTAATATTTTAATATTTTTTAAATCTGCTGCAGCAACTGCACCCTATCAAAGTGCTTGAATATGATACTGAACATATTTTATTTTTTTTTAGTCTTTTGTGTATAATGCCTCAGGTGCCTGTATTTAGGGGCTCTGGGCTCACTGTGCTCTTCTTGGCACAGGTACAATATTGATGTCTGGTTTTCTTTTCCGTGCAGTCTCAAACAGTCTCCCTGCTTTCTGTTAGTGCAGAACTTCTACAGTATCTTGTTCTACCAGTGCTCAGTCTCTCGTTCTACTCTCAGGTTGGTTGCAGAGTTCAAACGTCTGGGCTCCACTGTGGTGTATGGAAACTTCAACAGGATCATCCTGTGTACTAAAAAACGAAGGACAGATGATGCCATCGGCTACATGGACTACATCACCAACAGGTCAGACATCATCCTGCTGCAGGTCCAACTCAGTAAATCCTTACATTGTTAATGGATGTTACCATTATTCTTTGTCTGGTATAAAGGTATTCCTACATCCATGCAATAAATAAAATACTATTGACTGCTACACACACTACTATAAATGCAAATAAAAAAACCTGTGCTGGAACACAACAGCTAAGACAATTATTTGTTTGTGTTTGCTTGTCTTCATTACTCATTAGAACAGTTCGATTTTTGAGACTGTGGTCTGTGGGCTCCATTATGATAAGTGATTTCTGTAGATATAGTAAACATAGAGATTAGGCCAGTATGTCAATATAAAACGAGTAATATAATGTGAACCAAAATATTTTAGTGATTTTTGATTAGTCCCTGCTATCGTGCTGTACCTCTTCCAGCATACACTCCAAAGAAATCTTCCACTCCGTGTCCATCTCCTTCTCTCGATGCTGGGAGTTCCTGTTGTGGATGGACCCGGCCAACTACAGCGGCGTGAAGGGGAAACTGCCCCCCAGCCTTTTGTATGGAGAGGTACTTCAAACTGAACTGTCAGCCTTGCAGCGTATTCACTCTAATTAACTGAGTGAAGTCAACACAGCTTATCCCTCTGTGGTCGTTTTTAGGAAGGGGCCAAACAAAAGAAGAACAGACAGGGGGAGGGACATGAGGAAGGCAGTGACGATGAAGATGAGGACGAAGCCGATTCTGTTGAAGATGATGGGGATGCAGAGACAGATGAGGTGGAGGAGCTGATTGAGAGCAGCTGGAACATCATGCAGTATTTGCCCCAAACCGCCTCCTGTCAGAAATACTTCCTAATGATTGTGTCAGGTAAAAAATAATCTACACACAACAGATTTTCTTTTTTATTTGTTTTATTTATTTATTTATTTATTTCTCTACCAATTCACACACGTTTTCTGCCACAGCCTACATTGCAGCAGTCTATCATAGCATGAAAGAGGAGCTGAGACGTAACGCTCCTGGAGCGACGCCAGTCAAGAGACGTGGAGGCAGCCAGTCTTCCCAGCAGGCAGTGGGGGATCTGAGTGCTCTTCCTGGTAAGATGCTGTTTATCAAGATGCTTCAGTTACTAACAACTTTTCTTGTATTGCTTAGGAACTTCACATTACGCTCATTGGAGAGGCCACAGCCTAGTGTCTGTTACACCTAAACTTATAATAGGGAGCTTTTAATCATATTTAGATGGATTTCTTCTAAGATGGGATTATTTTTTACATTGCTTGCAGGAATGATCGCCTTCTCCCAGGAATATGTGTCCAGTGAGCTGACCCAGAACTTTTTCACAATCACACAAAAAATCCAGAAGAAGGTGACGGGTACCAGGAGTGTGACCCAGCCCTCAGAGATGTTCCCTGTCCTACCCGGCTCACACCTGCGACTCAACAACCCAGCGCTGGAGTTTATTAAATATGTCTGCCAGGTATAACGCTAAATACCACATTATAGGTAGTAGATGTCAGAGACTGGACAAAATGACACATACTTGGTAAAGCTGTTTACTTTTTTTTTTTTTACTTCAGGTGCTTTCACTAGATGCAAACATAGTGAACCAGGTGAACAAACTAAAGAGAGATCTCCTGCGTCTTGTGGATGTCGGTGAGTTCTCAGAGGACGCCCAGTTCCGTGACCCATGTAACTCTTACATCCTGCCAGAAGTCATCTGCCACCACTGCAATTTCTGTCGTGACCTCGACCTCTGCAAGGACCCGTCTGTGGCACAGGTAAGAGCTGAGCTAAAGAAGAGGCATGCTCCATAAGAAGACTTTATTCAATTGTTATTTAGTTCCAGGAACATGGTTGTTTAACCTGCATGTATCATCTGATTTACTTCAGGAATCAAAATGAGCTAAACAGTTGTTTTTTTTTTGTTTTGTTTTGTTCCCCCCCCCCCCCCCCCCCCCCCCTCCTCCTCCTCCAGGATGGATCGGTCTTACCTCAGTGGTTCTGCTCCAACTGCCAGGCCCAGTACGAGACGGAATCTATTGAGATGGCTCTGGTGGAAGCCCTGCAGAAGAAACTGATGAGCTACACACTGCAGGACCTGGTGTGTATTGAAAAATGCGTACTCAATAGACAAATCCGCCTTAGCAAATGCCTGTTTTTTGGTTGTCTGATTGATTGACATGTACAGTAAATCACAAACTCTAATTTTGGTTTGATTTTTTTTTTTTTTTTTGGCTAGGGGCTTATCATCCTTCTCTTTCTCTCTGTCCAGGCTTTTTATCTGTAGGTCCACTGATACTATCAAATAAAGACAAACAACAAAACAAATTAAATTCTTTAGCATACAGTAGAAATATGTATCTTCTGTTGCAAATAGCAGAAATGATTTTATAGCCATTGGTGACAACAAATTGTTTGTTTTATTTGATTTTAGGTGTGTACCAAATGTAAAGGGGTAAAGGAAGCCAACATGCCCCTCTACTGTGGATGTGCTGGAAACTTTGACCTCACTTTTTCAGCCAAGGTTTCTACTCTTTAAATACATCACATCATAATATTTAGTTATGAAAACTGATGTCATGTCTGATCATTTTCATTTAATACTCTTAACACAGCTGTGTGTGTCCCCCCCCCCCCCCCTTTTTTTCTTCCATTTAAAGAACTTCTCTGAGCAGATCACAGTGTTTCGGAATATAGCGTCCCACTACAACATGAGGTTCCTGGAGGAGACCATTGACTGGTTGCTTGTGATGAGTCCACAGATCAGCCAGAGTGCTCACTAAAACGTGGAGTCTGCCGCAGAGGTCCAACGTACCCTAAGCTGTGTCCGGCAACTATTTTCAATCCGAGAAACACTTGGTGTAGATGGGTCGGAAGAGAAATGTATTGACTGTACATAAGGTTGAATTCTTGATAATGCCATATTAAGATTTTATATATGTATGAATTTCGGATTTTGATTGTTAATAATAATAAAAATAAAATATTTTAACTGTGAGCCTGTTTGTTATTCCCTCAGGGCTGTAAGTGGACTAGAGTTCTGCCACGGAGAAAGGAGAAAACGTAAACATCCTGAGTGCTTTATTAATCAGCAGTTGCTAATTGTCTGAGCATCCCTACTCTTGGCTGCTAATGTATTTGTTGTGGCTTTTGCACAGCTTCTAACCTGAACTGCAGAACTGTTTATTTCATGGGAGTGTACATTTTAATGCTAGCAGAGGATATTTCATAGAGATAATATGACAAAAAAAATCTGGCTTTTCTCTCTAGCTGTGATTTTTTTTTTTTTTTTTTTTTTATTTGTTTGTTTTTTTTTTACTATTATAGATGTGGACAAAAACACTTGGTAGCCTGGATCACAATGATCTTAACTCATGCACCTCCATTACTTTAACCTCATTGCCCACAAATGAGTCACTCTGCCTGCTGGTCGGCATCTTTCAGACGAGTAATCAAATTACAGGCTCTAAACTGGGGCGCAATTGGATTGGCTCTTTAGAGCTTCTCACCGATGTACTGTACATGGAGGTTGATCAATGCAGAAATGACAGTGCTTAGAGGGCCTGAGTCTACTTTCTTTATTTTTGCAATTGTTAGCTTCTCAGTAGAGCTTAAAACAAACAACGTTTTTGAGTGTATAGGAAATGAATTATCACCATTATCCTTCAAAATATAATTAATAAATAAATATAAATAACTTTCAACTCTCGAACATACAATTTCCAAACTTGCCTATGGCTGTACAATAGGTCCTCCATGTCTCATTGCAGATAGTTATCCATAAGGCTTGAGTCCTTAAGCATTTTTTAACCACTGACATTTGTATTGCTGTCAGGCGTCTAGATGGATTCCCAATTTCCTGCAACCTTGTTAGAGGAACCACTTTATGGGTGTGATTTGATTACTGCTCACTGCTCTCTTTGTGTGTCTCCTGGCTGTTTCTTCCTGCATCTTCTTGCACTGGACTTATCAGGTTGTACGATAAAGGAGATGAATCAGAGTATTTAGATTATTCAGACATGATGTGCAGTTTTATGTTTATCATAATACAGATGTTAAAGAGCAAAGGTCTATGTTTCATGGTACACAGTATTCTTTAGTGAAATGAAGTCATAATGCTTATATCTGAAACCCAAGTTAATTCAGAACATTTATTATTTGGTTGAATGTCTACAACCCTTGGAAGAGTTTTTAGGCTATCTGTATGACTAATCAGATCTTTTGCTGCTATGAAATATCCGGTTTTCATACTGAAAATAAACACATTTGCTGAGGTGCATTGCTGTCATCTAAAATCATGTTAGAGAGAAACAGGTTTAATTCCGCTGTCGGTTGAGGAGCATCAAGGATTAAGATGATATATGAAATGGATCCACTGCACAGGGGGGAGACTTACAGTGAACCATCTGTCAGTCTTTCAGAAAGATGCCCTCTGTCACTTGGGTCCCACTCACAGCAGCCAGCTGTGGTCTTATCATTTAGCTGCTGCAGACACCTGAGAAACCACTCAGACCTGCGGTTGTTGCCACAGTCAGCTGGTGGAGGAGAGTCCCCACACGCTCAGCGAGGACTGAGGCGACTGTGATGACATCACAGCGGGACGCCGTCAGACAGGTCTGAATGGTTGGAGCCATAGCTGCTGATATAGCTGAGCTCTGTGGGAACAGGCACCGTGGGTTCCTTGACGATCTGTGGAGGACAGGTAACACACATTTAGGGACATAAATGGATATAATCATCTGTCAAACTCTTTATTGGATGTTTTTACATTGTGGCTTATGCAGTGGGTTGTGGCACATAGCGGCAAATTCATTTTGATGGAGTGGTTTCATTCACAGCAGCAAAACGTACATTCAACATGAATCATATTTTAACTTTGGAAATACACCTGCTCAATTCCCCAACTTATGTTTCATCCTGAACCCACGTCTGACAGTAAAGGCTGACATAACAAACCTTTAATTATCAGTATATCAAAACATCCATTACAGTATGTGTCAAGATTGAATATAGAATGTGTTTTCCACTCACTTCATCAAACTTTCTCTCACTGTAGACTTCATTCTTGTCAATAAACGTCAGCATGATCCAGTCACAGATGATACTACACTATAGGGGTGAAATCAAATGAAATGAAGAAGCAGTTTGTGATGTAAAGATCGTCAGCTGTCACTTCACTGTCCCGAGTAATGAAAGGAAAGTTGTAATTACTCACAATCCCAACTGAGGTCAGAGCAGTTACTGAGCTGATGATGGTTGGGATGGGACTGAATTTACCAGCCTGCAAAGATACGACATGCAAATAATGCAATGACAGTCGCCACAGTAAACAGACACTAGGCTGCAGCGATGATGTCATGATCACTTACATGTCCGTGAACTATGACATCCAGACGGATGCCATAAGCCTTGATGAGTGTCCGTGACTCTACACCATCTTTACTGTAATATTTGGCAAACCTGGATGTGTTTTACATAAATCACAAGGTCAAAGTCTGGGAATCTTGGCTGAAGTAAAGGCCTAAGGTTAAATACTGGTGTTTTCTGATGGAGCCCACCTGTAATAGTATCCAGAGTTGACTTGATCCTTTCGCAGATCAAGACGACGAAAGGAGTATGTAGGTTTACAGTGTGAAGGGTCCAGGTCCAGATTACAATTCCAGTTAATGAAAACCCCTATCACTCCTCCCTGAACAAAGAAACAATCAACGTATCATAAACGTTGCTACACTGTCATGATTTAGGTAGATGATCTGTAAGCCATCCCTAAAACATCACAGAGATAGCGTGCTTTTCAAAATACGATAAAACTACATCAACCATATATGTATTTTCTAAACCAGAAATCTTCAAGTATCAGACTAATGGCACATGCTGCGGTGCAGGACTTATACTCACCGTCCTGCAGAGCTCGCTGAAATTCTCCCTCGCCTGATCTGCAATGTAGCCCAAACGGAAGTTTGGACAGTAGGGCTCTTTCTCCTCATCATAATGACACTTCTTAAGGTATTTCTGCAGGTCACGCTTACTGGAAGCATCTTTGATATTTCCCCTACCGAAGATTAAAAACAAGAGTTACTCTGAATCTATGCAGCTCTAATTAATGCCCACTGGCTCCAGTGTGTGTGTGTGTGTGTGTGTGTGTGTATGGGGGTTACGCTACCTCAGCACTTTAAATTTGGGGAAGTGGATAGAGTTCCTGATGAACACTGTGAAGTTTATGGCCTCCACTAACGCTGGTTCTCTGTTGATGAGAGAAAACAATCAGTGTGATCTTATTTTGCCACCAGCCACCTCAATACCACTTCACATGCTATAGCAACAACTACTGGCACAGCTCTATATACATCCACCTATTTGTCAGATTTCTGACTAAGCATGTACCGACAGTTGTGTTTGATCTACTTCCTGGAGCCTTATTCTGTACTCAATAGTTTTGTGATTGTTAATTCGTGATTTCTTAACTAATTAATATGTTGCTGATATCACATAATGGGATGAGAGGTGATGTTACTATTTTCACAGCTAGTTTACACTTCTGAGAGTCCAGTTCATTTGTTACTACACTACGATTCATTATTTAATTACAACATCTTTGTTTAACTATATCCTACTAGTTTTCCTAATATGACTAATAGGCCCAAGAGCTCAAGAAAGTCGAAGGGCCCTTAATCTCAGTTATTATTATTAACATTTATCTTTGCAACTTGAAAGGGCAAGAATTCACCCTCAGGGACTTTATGTAAAGTTTTTAGGGAAAAACTTTAAGGTACAGACTTAACACTATGTAATATTATCTCTGACCCTGGATGAAAAATAGGAGCCCATCATCTCATAGTCCATCCATGGATCTAATTATTGTTGAGTGCAGTGATTTATTCAAGCTTTTAATGGCTTGAATATGTAAAAATGTCCTGTAATTCACAACCAAAAAGCAAAGACCAGACAAATGTTGGTTGTGTGTAGCAGAAATGTTTCTCTTATCTTATCTGATTTCTATCCCCCTGGCTTACCGTACTACAGCGTACTCCTCAACAGGACACCAGGTTTGGATCTCACAGGTTTTGAAGGTGTAGTTGTAGTACTGAATACATCTCCCAGTTTTTCTGCCTGTAAAATGTCAAGACAGATGAGTGATGAATCAAGTACAGACCAAGCATGAATGCATGAAAAGGTTTGTGTGAAATGAAAATGGTACCATGGCCATCAAAGTCAACCTCCCCATGGACACAGTCGGAGTCTGTCGTACAGTTGGCATTGGCAACTTCGAAATACTGAAGTGAAATATGACGAATGATCAGGCATTGGAGAAGAATTAATTATTCTCCAATAATTATTAATTATCTTTATAATTAATAAATGATATTTTCCTGCATAGGTTTTAGTTGCCCTCTCACCTCAGCACAGGTGTCTTGCCTCTGGTTATATGTGACTTCTCGCCTCAATATTGTGCTAATGACATCGCCGCCCTATAAGGAAATGTCAAAAAACACATGGTGGTGTTTATTATAGTCTGTAGAGATACTGACAGAGTGTAGGAGGTGAAGATTTCTTTTGATTTTGCCGCAGTATTTATTCAAACTTACCTCTGAGGGTTGAGCATACTCCACAGTGTCCAGGATATCGTCTCCATGAATTGCTATGCCTTTCATGAGAGTGTAAACTGAGCTCTCTGGACGGGTTTCACTCTCTTGGTATGCTTTCTGACTTATAAACACATACCTTCAGGATAATAACACAGACAGAAGCAATATCACTGTTTCTGTTATGACGTCAATTTTTATTGGAGGTGTCATGTTACCCTGGATCGGTTCAACCCTTTTTTCTATAGAAAAAAATAACAAATCTAAATCAAAATCTAAGACATGATTTAACCTTTAAAACTATGAAATTACTTTAAAAAAATATTTACACACTTAATGTATACCTTCGAACTACTCTCCCCAGATCCAAATAAAATGTCTGACAATGGAGCAAGAAATTCAGCTACATGTCTTTTTAGTTATGTTTTATCCTTTGTGCTGTTTGAGAATTTAAAAACCACAGCTGTGCTTTACTGTATTTCCTAAAAGTAGCATTAAATGAACACATCTGATAGAAATTCACAAACTGAAGTTAACTACTAAATTATTAAAGTCTTACCAGATGAAATAGGTGATCACAAGAAACTGAACGCCTCTGTAAATCACTCCAAGAGTTCTGTTTTTAACCACCATCACCTTTGGGGTCTCATAATCCCAGAAATTAAGAAAATACTCCTTTATAAATTCCCATAGTCCCATGATGAACTTTTTCAATGTTTCACAGATATCCAGAGATGTCTTAGTGAAGTGTCTTTGTTTTTTGTTTTTTTCTTCTCTTTAGATTTGTATTTCTCTCTCTCTGCTCCTGTTCAGCTCCCAGTCTGCATCTCCCTCAGACATCCCTGGAGTGTGGGCGCAGAGAAGGGGGTGGGGTTCAGACCTACTTCAATCATGCATTTTCTTTATTTCTATAGTCAGCATTATGATGTTCCTACGTGATCAGACTTAATCTTAAATAATAAGTAAATCCTGCACTTATGAAATTATTTAGTAGACATTTTTAATAATTTCTCTCCAAACAGCTTTGAAATACTTTTATTGTGTTTTTTTTTAATCGTGTGACATATCGAAATGCGTATCTACTCATGTAGAGGCAAAGCAAAACATTAACTTTTTAATTTTATTTATTTTCTTTTGATTTGGTTTGTTTTCTTTTTTTTTTTATACAGGCACACCAACGGGCCACCCCTGGTTCTTGGTTCCGGCACGCACGCGTCGGTCGCGCATGTCAAACGACACGTGCATAGCTTGCTATTGTTGTGTACATCTGTTACCTGTTTATTCTGTAGATATTTGTTTTTCTAAACGAGTGTGGTGGCTCACATACCGTCTGTAAATGGGAGGCATTCAAAAGAAAAAGGTAAGAGTTGGCGTCGAGTTCTGTCACATTCACGCCAGTAGAAACCCGGCTAGCTTCTTAGCTAACGGAGCTAGCCACAGTGTTTATCTGAAAAACAAAAATCTTTTGGCTGAACATGAGAAGTTGAAGTGTCTCGGTAACTTGGCTGTAAAATAAGATCGTGTTGTTGTTGTTTCACAGTTTGAGAGGGGCTCTGCCACAAACTACATCACCAGAAACAAAGCTCGTAAGAAGCTGCAGCTGAGCCTCCCAGACTTCAGGTAACATCTAAGGGTCAGGCCTGGACGACATGCTCTGTACAGTTGTCACTTTATGTCATCTAGTCGACATAGTAATAATAATAATCCATTAGCTGCAATATGTAGGACATCTGTGAAGGTTCTCATGACGAGTTTTTGATGTTGATTCAACTTTGTTTTTTAATGTTTTGTCTGCATCGAACAGCCCCAGAAGCTGCGACTTCTAGTAACATTAGTTTTAACTAATTGGAGTTTATAAGCTGGTAACTTAAGTGCATCCTGACAGTTTGTTCATTTTCTTAAAATTACTGAGAAAAGACTTAACCAGATGTGATTTCCGATTTTTGGCCTGCACCAAAGATTTTCATTAATGTCACAGCAATAATAAAACCGTACTTTCTTCAAAAAAGTAAAATAGTGAATCTATTATTGTGATAGCACGTTTTTCATTGATAAATATATAGAAGGAATTTGCATGAAACTGTTGAATTTGTTCCATAGCATGACATCTGTCTGGGAAGACGCAACCAGTTACTGGGTCGCTGACAAATGATTCCTGATGTCGCTCTTATTTCCAGGCGACTGTGCATCCTCAAAGGGATCTACCCTCATGAGCCCAAACACAAGAAGAAGGTGAACAAGGGCTCCACAGCCCCCAGGACCTTCTACCTGCTCAAAGACATTCGCTTTCTCCTGCATGAGCCAATTGTTGGCAAGTTCAGAGACTACAAGGTAAAACAGGCATATTTTGTATGTTTGCTGGTTTAAAAAACAAGTTTACCACTACCTTATAAACAAGAGTTGATTAACTTTATTTGGGAAGGGATCCCTCTGCCCCAATATAATGGAAGTAAATGAATGGACTCAACTCAGAGGAAACAAGTGTGACTAATTTTGTGAGGTTAAAAATTATCTGTTTTTGCTTAATGTAAAACATGAACACTGTCTTATTGTCAAAACATTCTGTATCTTAACAGGTATTTGTACGCAAGCTTAAAAAGGCTTATGGAAAGACAGAATGGTCTGCAGTGGAGAGACTGCGAGAGAACAAGCCAACCTATAAACTGGACCACATCATCAAAGAACGGTGAGACTGATATTCTCAGCCCTCAACACAGGAGGGCATACTTGAGCTTCTGATATTTCTTTTGCGTGTGTCAGGTCACAAGATACTATTAGTGGAAACAACAGCTCTGTGGGGAAAATGCTCTTTCTAAAATAGAAAAAAATATATCACATCAGCAGTTTTAAAGTTGTTAAAGTACAATGTTAAAATTGTCCTTTTTAAGGTAAGATGTTACAAAATCAAATTATATTAAGTTGAGTTGTCTCCCTTTTGCTTCTTTTTGTCCCAGGTATCCCACCTTCATTGATGCACTCCGTGATATCGAGGATGCCCTCTGCATGTGCTTCCTCTTCTCCACCTTTGCCCGAACAGGAAAATGCCACGTTCAGACAATCCAGCTGTGCCGACGTCTTGCTGTGGAGTGGATGAACTATGTGATTGCATCTCGTGCTCTCAGAAAGGTGCAACTTTACATTGCCCAGCACCTATCGGATTTTTTAGTTTGGCATAAGTATAATTAAAGGAATACTGATTGGAGTTCATTGACCTCTGCCCTAAACACTCATCTCATCCTGATAGGTCTTCATCTCGATCAAGGGAATATATTATCAGGCTGAAGTGATGGGACAGCTCATTACGTGGCTGGTGCCATATCAGTTCTCACATGATGTAAGTGCAGACTAATGAAATGCAGATCATAGTAATTATGCTACCAACAAGCAGTTGTGTTATGTTTAGGGGATTACACAGCTCTGTCAGCATTTGGAACCATCATAAAGTAAACATACACATTGTTGTCATACACAACAAAATATATCAGTGTTGGCAGATTAATCAGAGTTAACTTCTTTTAAAATTACTATTAAAATAAATTTCCTGGTTGGCTGAGGTGTTTGTATGCTCCAGGAATTAAATGTAAGCTGATATAAATGTTTGCACTCATATTTTTTCCATTTACTATTGAAACTTTGTTGCGTTCTGTTTTTTTGCCATTTCAGCATCCCACAGACGTTGACTACAGAGTAATGGCAACTTTCACAGAGCTGTACACCACTCTGCTGGGGTTTGTCAACTTCAGGCTCTACCATTCTCTCAACCTGGTCTACCCCCCAAAGGTAACCTGAACTCACATACTCCTCCCACAGTTACTGAGAGTTCAAAAATATTGTGACAGCTTTCAGTGAGATTCAGTTAATGATGTAAGGGAAGTCATAAATAATGACGTTGCATGATTAGACTAGGTATATGTGAATATTTGATCACCTCTTAGTATACCTGTACTCTGTTAATGTCATCCTTCCCTTACAGCTGGACAGTAAATCCAACTTGGAGCTGAAGGAAGAGAGTGAAGATGACTACGCCATGAATTCAGAATGCTATTTAGAGGTGAGGCTCTTTATCTTAAGCCATTTAAAGGAAGCAGTCAGTCTTATCTATAATGACATCTAATCCTAAAGATAGTGTTACTTGGTTGCCCCAGATATTTTTCACATATCTATTTCTTAGATGTCTACTTTAATACCACTACCATGGTGGTGGCTTGAATACTGTTTATGGTGCCACAGTATTGGAAAATATTATCTCAGGCAGTGAGATCTGTGAACTATCCAGACAAACCAGGACATTATAACTGAAAAGAGACACTGCTCTGGAATTTTAAAATCTGGCTTTTCATCGCTGTGAGCAACAGAAACCTCAGGCAGATATGTCAAAACCTGAACAAATAAAACAAAATCTGCGTTTCATGATACTACTAGTTAGTGGACTGACATAAAGCTTTTGTATTTTGTAAACTACTTTAATACCCTGCTGATGTAACTGTCTTGTAACCCTGTAAGGCTCTATTCAGACAGACGTTTGCCCTGCATGAACAAGAACGTGGGATTGTGTTCTTTCTTGTACTGGTGAAACAATGAAATCTGATCCAGGAAGTCAAGTTGGAGGAGCAGATTTGTGTTTAAAACTTAATACACATAACACTGGTTTAGATTACTCTTGACAAGATTTTTTTCAGCTGTGGAAACCTCTGCAAGTCTTTGATCTCATGATCTATAGGTAAACAGCAGAAATTCACATTAACATTACAGTGTAATTCATCAAGATGTATGTGATTGGCCAATGCAGTGCCTTACCCGATGACATCAGAGTATGTGTGTGTGTGTGTGTGTGTGTATATATCCAGAAAAGGTCTTCATGGAAGTCTGTATTTGTGAAAGCGGTACACATTGGCACAAGGTCCTCTTTGTTCATTTATGCTGGGGTGATAAGATGTTAGTATGTGGGCTACCACATGTTCCTACAGATGCTTTCAAAGAAATTGTTGGATAATCAGGTTACTGCAAACCATTTAGTTTGTTTAATCATAATCTGGGTATTAACAATTTCTAATTCTGAATGTAAATAATAAAATGGATTGTATCTGTAATGCTGTTTTGTTTGTTTGTTTGTTTGTTTTTTTTGGGCCCTGCAGAAACTGTCAGCCCTGAGTGCCAGTCTGGCACGAGTGGTTTCTAGTACAGAAGAGGATGAGGCAGAACCCGACCAGTTTCCTGTTGAAGAGGTAAAAAAAAAAAAAAAACAGATTCCCTGTATTTATGTTTTTAAGTATGTGAATATTAAAAACCTGATAGCAGCAGTCAATAATAATTGGTCTCTGAGGGCAGAGGTGAGAGAACATGTGTTTGTCAGAGGTGTTACACATTTGAGTGTTAGACTGGGGATTACATTTGAGTGTTTGGTTGCTAGGGATGCTAAGGGTTAGGTGTTTCTCACTCTGTGAAGCTTGTTTTGTCCAACTGGTTTGAGGTTCTCAGCTATTGATGTTGTTCACCACAGGGACTTTCCAGGAACTCCCAATCCTTATTTAGTAACTTAGAGACTTGAGTTGCAACATGAGCCTAGGTCCAGTTTTTGTTCTCACGTTTATAATGCTACACTTTCCAGGATCGCAGGAAATATTCAGGAGGAGTTCTCAGGTTGACAACAATGAGTCCCTGCTCCATTTTCCAGCATCCGAGAAAATATGAGGGTGGAGTTTGCAACCCTATTCTACCCTGATGGGTCAGATACAATTGCACTGCCACTTTGATATTGATAACTTGTTCACTTAGACTTTCTGAATTTAAAACAACTTTTCGGCTCCAACAAAATAATGGCATTTAATCAGGTGCCTAGTTTTACTTGCTTTCACGGTTCCGTAGATGTCTTGGAGTTGGAAAGATCAATGCACGTTAAGTTTTTTTTTTTTTTATGTTGTAGAGATATCAGTTGCTAGGTTGGAGACACTTGGTCCTGAAACATCCATCGAAATACTGTGTGCGAATAAAATGCCATCGAAATAACGATTAACATCACTCATGTAGAAACCAAAAAATCCTGAGCCGTTGTTGGCTCTGCACTTTTAGAACTTCCTCATGATTTTGAGATGTTCGCATTATAGCCATTAGGCATTTTTTTTGTCCAGCATTAGAGCAACAGATACCCTGCAATCCTGAGCCTGGTACCATAGTCTATCACCTTAGTCCATCACCAAGTATGCGATAATTCACAGAACCCTGTAGTTGTGCCATCTGTTGAAATTGATGTTTGTGAAAGAATAGCGTTGATGCTATTGACCTTAGTTCTAAATGTCATTCCTTCTCGTGTCCCACCACTCCTGGCTTTGTGAGACACTGACCAAAAAAAAATTTTCTTGCATTTGTTCAGGAGGACATGGAAAAGATGGAGGCCAGAGAAAAGGAACAGAAACAGCAGGAAGCCCAGAAGAAACTTTTTGAGGGGCTCAGGTTTTTCCTCAACAGAGAGGTGCCTAGAGAGTCCCTGGCTTTTGTCATTAGGTGAGTTGAAACTGCTGCAGTGAAACTCTGAGGGAAGTCAAACTGTTTTAATATATGCAAAAACTAAGACACCATATCAACTTCCAACTCTGCTGTCTTTTCTCTATTGCTGTTTCCTGCTAGGTGTTTTGGCGGTGAGGTGTCCTGGGACAAGTCTGTGTGCATTGGTAGCACATACGAGGTGACAGATGAGACCATCACACATCAAATTGTTGACAGACCCAACACTGACCAACAGTATATCAACAGGTGAAGGAATGCTCTGTTTTTTTTTCTAGCCTCATCTTGTATGACCTTTAACCCTCTGGGGTCTGAGGGGGTTTTTGGGGCCTGGACAAATTTTGACATGTCCTGACATTTGTGCTTTTTTCAGTGTTTTTTAAACATATTAATGTCTAAAGTCTAATAACACTGTAATCAGCACAAAATTGGCTACAATAATATGTGAGCTTCAAGTTTATACATTATTGTGTTTTTGAGAAAAAAGTGTTTATGCATGGCTAGTGAAAAACTACAATTTTTTACTCACTGAAATAAGACCATAAAACACAAACAGAACATTGGTTCACAAGACTTTGGAGACCAGCATGTTGTAGGCTAAAGTGTTTACTTCAGAGTGCTGTGAATGCCATCTTGTTCACACATTCACAGTAAACAATACACTGATTTAAATTTTCTAAGACACTTTTTGTCCAGAAAGGCCATATGCAAGAGGGTGTGTCTGAGGATGAATAGTCATGTGATTTACCTGAGAACACAAAAGACGCACTGAACGACCAGACAAAGGCGCGCATAATGAGCCTTTCAGTCAATGTAGATGGGACGGATTAGTGCTGTACAATACAACACAATGAGGAGCCAAACGATCCTCATTTGAGTTAAAATCAGTGTTTTTACTCTGAGGACAAGCTAAACTATTTGTCTCTGTGTGGAATGTAAGGAGCGCCGCTTCACGTGCGTAACGCGCCATCATCCAAACGCGCCGAAAAAGTGAGTAAATTCTATGATGAAGTTTGATATTTTGTGTCATTTCTCGGGGGCGTGCACATATTTACCTGGTTCACCTGAGATTATTTACATGTGAACAGTAAAGGCGGTACAAGGCGGGACCGCATTACCTGTAATGAGGTGAGACAGGAAAAAACAGACTTCTCCTTACGTTCATACGGATTAAATAAAAAGTGATGATTTGTTTTCGACTTGAATTGTGTCACCTAAAAGAAAACATTTCAAGCTTTCTAGCCATATAATTCTTATTTTTATGAGCCAAGTATTCGCTGAGATTCTGGTTGTTTTATTTACGCGTCTGTGAAGAGAAATGGCAGAGACAGAAAAGTCCGAGAGCGCACCCTGTCGGCTTTCTTTATTTAAAAAAAGCACAACGTTTTGTTGTTATTATGATGGTATACCACTAAAACTAGACCCTTTACAGATTTGAATGATATACTTCTTTTATCTGTACGATCTGTACGAGTAATTTAAGTTTGTTTCGGCCTTATCAGAAAAACGCGCCGGCGCGTGCGTCGACCCCAGAGGGTTAATACAACAAATGAGATTTAAAGAATATTTGTTTCCTGATTCCTAAAATACATGTTATTGTCTGAAGAAGCTATTTTCCTGTCCTTGTTATTTCAGGTACTACTTCCAACCTCAGTGGGTGTATGATTGTGTCAATGCTAAGATGCTCCTGCCTGTGGAGGACTACTTCATTGGAGTGACCCTGCCCCCTCACCTCTCTCCATTTGTGGAGGAGAAAGACGGAGACTACGTGCCCCCTGAAAAACTGAAGATCATGGCCTTACAACGTGGAGAAAAAACAGGTATTAACTGAAGCATTTCTCTCTCAGCTTTCCTAATACAGTGTTTATAAAAACTTTGTGTTTTATATTTTAAAACATTAGGCTTTAGTTGTAATTATCCCACAGTCTGACTAAAAATACTAAGGCTGAATACATCTTATAGGCATCGTGGATTCAGGTCATAAATACTTGTGCATATTTCTTCCTTCATAGACCATGAACAGGAGGAAGAAGAGGAAGAGGATGTAGAGGGTGAAGATGAAGAAGAGGAGGATGACGTTGACGAGGAGGAGGACGATGAGGAAGAAGAGGCAGAAGAGGAGAACCTTAAGAAGATGGAAGAACAACGAACCCAGGGCAAGGTAGTAGATTTCTGAACAATTAACTGTGCCACTTGGCTCGTC